>NW_017386037.1:541364-588424 GCF_000237925.1 Schistosoma mansoni | reverse complement strand
GAAGCGGCCGTCCAGTGCTTCCAGGTCTTCCATGGTGGTCTAGCTTCAATTGACTCACGCTTTCAACTAAGAGATAAATTGCCTTTAAATCTTTCTGGCATAAATAAATCGAGATTTCCCCTCAAACAACTAATGAATAGGAATATGATGATTACAATTAAGGATGGGGAAAATCAGAACATCGGTAACTGATGTTTTATTAATCAAGCGTTTTTTAGAACCATCGCATTGAGTATTGGGTTCGGAATGACAGAGATAATATGAGAAGTTGATATTTAATGCTTGAATAGGGCATAATAATATACTCAATAATTATCCTTTTCAGGATTTTAGTATCAACCACCCTCCCCCCATTAGCTGTGCTACTTTACGCAACTGTGAAATATGGCATTTTAATATGGTGAATACTAATAGACCATGTTTAACCAAATAAAGGCACATTCGCAGAACTATAAGCGTGTAACTAAGTCATTAAATGGAGACAGGAATGATTAAACACAATCTACTAGTCAGAAATATAATGAGCAACTATCCTCTAAGGTTGTAGTAGGTGAAATACTTTGATTCATTTATGAGATTGGTCGTCAATATAATCGCGATTCTAAGTCTAGTTTATAACACAGGTAATCTAAAAGCTGAAAGTTGAGTGTTTAGGCCAACTAGGCAATTTTTTTTGAGCTGAAAATAGTCGAAATTATGTCAAGATAAACAACTCACCACCACTGTGACCTCGAAGTGTTGAAACGCAACGCCAATGTTCCGTAAACTTGGTAGGCTCTTTTGAACCGAATACCTGAACTGGACGAGATGTACCGCTGTTAACAAAATAATATTAATGTGATCAGATTTGACAAGAATTCTCTATAACGTGATCCATGTATAAAGTGATATAATATTATAACTGAGGAGACAGTGAACAAAATCAGTCATGTGAAAATGAGAACAGTCAGTCAGTCACAACGTAGAACTTCGTACGTACGTATATCAGTTTGAGTTGCCATACCACATTAACACAGAGATTCAGTCGTCGATTCAAATCCCATAATGGTAGAAGTAGTAAGAGTATAAGCATTATGTGAAAGAGTAGGGTTTGGAAATGTTATTCAAGGGGTATAATCCAGTGAAATAAATTTGGAAAGAGAAAAAAGATTGAGACATGAAGAATTCAGAAGATTAGGATTTGGCCGAACATAAACAGTGGATGCACCTGCGCCATTGCAAACGATTTTGAGCCATGTCATTCAAGGTCTCTAACCATCGATTGCTATCATCTCGCGAATTCCAACCAGGTAGTTTACACCTACCAACATGGCTCAGTCCACTTGCTACTTTTTAGTAATAAAATGTTGTTGTTTTAGGAGTTCGGTAAAAACATTTTGTCAAATGTATGAAAGCTAATTCATCAGTAGTTAGCTAAGAAACAATCATATACAAAGAAAGATATAGTTCACAGAAGTTATGGTATGATGTAAACCCCTCCTCCTTAAGTAACATTTTACAACCAAAGGAAGAGAACTGCGTCTTAAACATTCTTGAATTGTTACTCGTAAAATTTAGAAAACTGTAAATTTTCAGTGTCTTTGCTAAATAGAACTGTGGCATCTGCTTACTCTAAACCGACAAGTGGATCTCTTGATGGGAGAATAATCTACTAAAAGTTGAGAGCAAAAAGTAGCACTTCAAAAAGATTTTCTGTGGTTGAACTAAATAAAAGTACGGAAAGTTGGCAGACGTGATGGAGACCATTTGATCTAACTAGTTGAGATAAGAGTTTGTCACACGCTCTAACTTGACCAAACATACACGAGTAGAAAGCCCGACAGAATCTTTATAGACTGAAAATAAACAAGAAACTATAATTCAAACGCATACATAAAATATAATATAATGAAGCCGAAGAACTACATTTGGACTTACGCTGTTTTCGACCATAACATAATAACTTTGTCCATTCCAGCAGACGCTAACCAACGACCAGATGGTGACCAGCGAACACAGTTGACACAAGCTGTTCGAGGAAAAAAAATTGTTATTGCAAAAAACAAAGGAGTATGTTAACCTAAAGTGTTTCAGTTAAGAATTTGTTGTTTATTGACGGTTATATTCAATATGGGGACTGATGGAAATATGTATCGACCGAAGTTACTGCACAGTATTACAACAACAAGATAAAATTAACAAGGTCGATAACAAACCAGTTAAAGTAACAGAAGTCTCTCTGTTTGAGAAGAGGATTAAACATAAAGAATAGAGACTGACCAGTTGCAGTCCTAAAACATCAATGGGAAGATTCAAACAATCAATAACAAAAGAATTTAAAAATCACCCCATTGCACAAGCAAGTGGCTATCAGGACTCAGTGGCCGAGTGGATAACGTGATGGCGTTTGAAGCGAAAGGTACTGGGTTTGAGTCCCAGAGTGAACATCAACTCTGAGATGCAGGTACATCCAGCCGACGAGTCCCAAATAGGACGAAACGCGCGTCAAACTGGATTCCACTGTTAGCCACTATCCATCTTTGCTTACAATGCTTGTGAATTTAAATTACATCGAGGCAATACGCACAGTATGCACATATGCCAATTAGAAACTGACCAGCTGCAGTCCTAAAACAGCAATGGGAAGATTCAAACAATCAATTCTAAGTGAATATGAAGAACATAGTTTTGAAAATAAAGGAAAAATTTACAAAGTGAAGTGACATTGATGATCAGAATCTAAAGGAAGTAAAGGATGAGTATAACTACATAGGTGTGACCAGTTCTGGGCAATGTCATCCAATGTTTCTAACCATAGATTACAGTTATCGGGCGGAATGAAAGCAAGTAATTTAATCATTCAGTAAATTACTACAGAAATCTTAATATAGTCAACGAATAAATCACAGCTATAGGTTACCTTGCTTTAGTGAGTCCAGATAGCATTCATATTTATATATTATTGATTGAAAAATAAACATTGGTACAAGGAGATATCAAATATATATGCATCACAGTTTATCATTCGATTTGTGTGAAAGCTGGGATACTGCCTGGATGCAGGTGGTTTTCTTAGGAGGCCACACCCCAAGCCTTTGACATAAAGCTCTAATCCACAAGGTAGTGGAGCAACGTTAGGATATGCAGTCCCATGGTAACCGCTGACCAACAATAGATTTATATGCCATTTGTTCCCTCAGGATACTGGAGCCGATATACACCATTGGTTTGGAACCATGGTTTTCCAATTCCCCTAGGTGGATCCGCCGTGTCTATCGACCGGATTTAAGCGCCGGACATTCCCTTTCCGTCCTCTCAATTTCGTAAACAACAGTAGTGCCACGAGAAGGCAGTGAGTAGGACTTCCTTGATAGTGGCTATATACACGTGGCCATATGAGATCATTTCGAGAGGGGGAGTAGACTCGCCCCACCCTCAGCCGCACCAAAGCCGTGGCTTAGTGCTCAAAACACTTGAATTTCAATCACATGGTTGTTAGGTATTATAAGCCATCACGTAAAGGGGTTAGCTTAAAGTATAATAAAACAAACATGTGCTTGGTTACATTGAATTTTATGGTTCAAAAGGAGACATATGGAGTAGTGATATGGTCGATATTTAGTGGAAAACAAAGAGTAAGCCTTCGCGACTGATTGTGAGCAATGTCACTCTAATTATCTAACCAGTTATTGCAATTACTAGTCAGCCCCCAAATACCCTGATACAACCGGTGGTGGGGAGAGATCGCTCCCTCTCTTGAAATGCCTCCACATCGCCACGCGTATGGAGCCACTGTCAGGGAATTCCAACTCACTACCTTCTTGTGGTGGGGATGCTGTCAACGAAACTGAGAGGACGGACGTCTTATGAATGTCAGTCGAAACGAGCTCAACATCGTGCATTATTTGCCGATACTCGGGACCGGTTGGGAATGGCGGAGGTGGTCAGTGCACGGTATGATGTCGTAGTATGAAAGAAAGCTGTATAGGACTGGCTTATGTTGGTCGTTCACGTTTTTCTGGTTGGGGTCCTAGAGATGGTGCAACACAGTGGCTTGTGACGTTATCAAAAATGGTTCAGAATAGAACCTAGTGGCGATCCTTATGTTACCTTTTTCACTTTATCAATAAGAGTGAACGTAACTTCTTTAACTAAAAGAATTCTTTTTGGTCTTATTTTTACTGGCTGAACTGCTTCTGCTATCACTGTTAATATTTTGCTCTCAAACCCTAATATCTGATCATTGTTGCTCTTTTCTTTATTATGTTCAAATTCCATTCTCTATCTCTTCACAATCTCATTTTTGCTGTGCGGCGTATACACATTTGGTGTCCCCTTGTACCAGTGTTTATGCGTTCAAATAAATAAATAAATATATCCACGCCCTCAGATCACCAGTCAGTGGCCTCATGGACGGACGGTGGGTCTTACATTCATACTGAGCTACCAACCTAAAGAGGCACATGAAACTTCCGGTATACGAGAATAAGTCAAAAATCCACTTTTTAGACTATACACTGACGTAAACCTGTTATAAAGCATAATGTGTCAATACTAACTTTTTATTGACAGTTCCTGCCACTAAGCCTGTCGACCAACGCGGAGGAATGTAACTTTCAGGTTGATAAATAAGATAAGTTAAGAGATGGTACGTATGCTAATATTTCAAAGCATATCAAAGTTTAGGTATAAGGTCTATAGATACATATCCAGGTCAGAAGCCTGCCTTATTTACTCAGGTTTGTTGTTCCACATATACAACTGAATATCATAAATCTATTAAGAGTAATGTATTTGACATTATCGTATCATTTTTTAAAATATATTTAGAATTTGAGAACATTTATTTAGTTTAAATCATTCATTTCTTTGGCTAAGTAGCGTTTCTGCATTTTAGCTGGTGTCAGTTAGTGATGAAAACCCTAAATCTAATTCCTAACCCTAACCAGCAACTTTAAATCATAACTTTAATTCCTCATCAGTCAGCTACAAGGTAGTTCCAGGCACACATATGCACCGGTCCAAGTTGCCATAGCTCATTAGCACAACAAGATGAACACCGACTTCATAGAAGTTAGTTTAATGGTGATATTATATAAAAGAAAGGTTGTGTATAAGGACATAGTACAGGAAGAAAAATATGAGGCAATTTTAATCTCATAGTTTGAGGGAAGACAGAAAGTGTATACACCTACGCCATTGTGGTCGATTCTGAGCCATGTCACACAGAGTTTCCAACCATTGGTTACGATAGTCACGCGGATCCCTCATACTGGTTTATAACCCCCATTTAGTTCCAGTTAATAAATGGACACTCTCAAGGTAACTTTAACGTCGCTCAAAGGTCATCCATAAACTATAGTCTTACCGGAATACAAGACGTTGCGAGTAGGCACCAAATATGTTTATTTATTTAAACACATAAACGTTGGTACATGTAGGAAACAAATATATATGCGCCACACTATCATTTGACTTGTGTGAGCGCTGGACTACTACCCGAGTTTGCAAACCGAAGCAGAGGGAACTTATTGCCGTTAGATATTCGAAGAAAAGTTCACCCTTAGGACGGAACTAGTTGACAATGAACGAACAAAATACTAAGAATTATTTCAACTTAATTATAGTAATAAATATATTTTAGTTATAGCCTCACCTTGATGACTGTCCATCTGGAAAAGCTTAAGACAAGAGTTATCACTTGACTCTAAAGTTGGATCTCGAATAGGAGCCATATTCCACAAAACAACAACTCCACATGTGTCGATTACCCCACCAGTAGCTAAACGTGAGCCATCAGGATGTATATCTAAACTATATATAGGTCGACCTGAAGCGGTCATACAAAACTGATGAAAACTTACCAACAGCTTTGTCCTTTGATAGGAATCCATGGGATACCCAGGTCGGTTTAAGCAACCTCATGAAGAGACCGTGATTGCTGCAAAAGAAATAAATTAATTTATATGACAAGCAATATATCAATCAGAAAGAGACCTATTAAATATACTAAAAGCGCTAAACACCTGATTTATATAAGAGAACTTTTTGAAAACCACTTATAATGCTCCTTTTACTTTTATTGATGCAATCAACCGATATAATGTTACCCATTTTTACAATGATGAATTCATGATGTGGAATGTGCTCACTCCTGGTATCAACTATGACGCCTAATTGAAACATGAACTGCTCGTTATATTCGCAGTCGAAAAAAAAGATATTCAGGTTCGGCTATGCGTAAGACTTTAATGTGTTTAACACTGATGTTGTTTATGGATAGAATATTGTTTGGAGCGACGATAAAATTTACTGGTTATCCTTAATTTTCGCTTGACATCATGAATCGATCAAAGACCTGAAAGCACAGAACAGCTGTTTCGTCCTAGTATGGGACTACTCAGAAATGCACATCCACGACCCCGCACGCGGGATAAGATTCATGATCTCAATTAAAACTGAACGATCTCCGCAACCATATACCGTTATTATTTAATTTTGACTGCACCATTGTGATTGACTTGATGTTTGTCTGGAACCACTAGTCAGGATTCCCTGATGGAATCCAATCAGAATATCTGAACCTGTCAACATAGTTTGGTCAAACTGTCACATATTGATACGGCTGTATGTAATCTTTTGAACAAATCCCACACCAACTATTATAGTGGCCCCCAAATGCCCTGGTAAGGCCGAGAGTGGGGAGAGTCTGCTCTCCCTCTCGAAATACTCTCATATGGCCACGCGAATATATAGCCTCTACCAGGGAAGTCCTACTCACTGCCTTCTCGTGCCACGGGTGTTGTTCACAAAAGTGAAAGGACGAAAAGCGAATGTCCGGAGCTTTAACCGGGTTGGTGGATGTGGAGGACCCACCTAGGGGAGTTGGAAAACCCTGATTTCAAACCAATGGTGCACATGGGCTCCAGTATCCTGAAGGAACGAATGGCGTATGAACCAACTGTTGGTGACCGGCTACTATGGGAATGCATCTCCTTACGATGCTCCACTGTCTTGTGGACTAGACCTTTAGGTCAAAAGCTCCGGGTGTGGCCCCCTAAGAAAACCACCTGCTTCAGTCTGGGCACCTGGGCAGTATCATAGCCCTCACACAAATCGAATGAGATTTGTGAAGCGCATATTTATCTGGTGCTTCCTTGTACCAATATTTATGTGTTTAAATAAAATAAAAATTATAGTGAATTGCGATAGCTGGAGTATAGGTATGTTTAACACTTCACAGCCACATAAACCAACGGATATGTATGACCTTATCAATCGAAATTCTGGTCATATCACTGCTTGTACGTAACCTTAGCACTATCCACTCAGTAGTTTTACTGTATTTTAGAAAGACCTTGATTACATCGAGTTCTAGAACTTGTATCGAATTTGTATTAAAAAAAGTATGCAGCTAAACCAATGAGGATTCAAAAAAACTTAAGTCCATGAAGCAAATATCAAAATAGGATTCGAATTTATTGTTATGAATTGGAAATGGTAGTCAAAGTTAGGCTCTCTCTTATTAACAACAGTTAGAATGATAGGATTTCAATATTTGTATCCTAATACTATTTCCTAGAATTGGGAGTCTTTTATTTAGCTAAAAACAGTGAATGTGTTTCGGTTTTTCTATGTGTTTTTCTACCAAACTAACCATGAATTTCAATCTGAATTGCAGACTTATCTGTTTGGTAATATGAACACAACGTCAAAAAATAAAACATTTAGATTTATCTAGTAAGTTTCTGGTCTACAAGATTAGGAATATTGGTCGAGACGGCAAAGATAACGTCTGACTGTACTTGCATTCATCTGACGAAAAACAGATAACCATCACAAAATTCATTGAAGGTAAAATCTGGATTTAGCTGCAAATCTTCGTATCCTTGGGAGATATTTTAATTGTCGGCAGTGCAATCAAAATGAGATAGGTTGATTGTAGTTGGTCAAAGTTAAACCTAGTGAGATTCGTACAAAAGTACGCACTGAACATGCTCAGAACACAGTTGGTATTTCTAGTTAGGTTTTAGGCGCAACAAAGACTACATGAGACGACTGTAAAAGTGAAATATATAAGAATCGTGATTCCCGGCAGGTACTGGCCCATCGAAGTTCTACACCAAAAACGAATGAATGTTCATGTTACCCCTGAATTGGAAAAGCTCTATTTAATCATACATGTCGTGGAAAACCCAATGAAAACGTGATATTTCAAGCAATAGCCAAGGGCTACATTAACTAATAAACAACAATAATGAGGACTCTCTGCAAACAAGCCAAGTGACCTGAAGTAACTAATGAGTTTCGTTCAAAATTACCGCAAATATGGTATATGGTAGAAGGTCGTGGTCTAAGTCATACGAATAGAGCATAGATAACATTACACAAAAACCCATTTGATAGCAAAGACAATTTAGAAAACATAAAACACAGATGTACCAAGAGATAGACGCTTCTCAGATAAAAAATACCACCATGACTTATAAACTTTACGAAAACTGCATGTTAAGTAAACAGCATTATTGTGACACTAACGTGAACGACCTTCAAATCAAATTATCGGCAACCTTGCGAACAGTTGAAGTGCCCAATTTCAGAGTACGTAAGAAAAGTTCACTTCACTAATTTATTATAGCGTATAATATAGAATATGAATTTTTACTCAGTAAACTATACCGTGGTGGGCTAAAAAGTGATCCAGTTTGGATGCTATGCAGAGCTAATGATATCTAGTGAAACCAAAGTAATTAAAAACGGCTAATATCGATGGTTAAAACAAACACGTTATTGATCCGAGAAGTCATGAAGGTTCCGTCATAATTCGTTCACCGTTGAAATCAATTAACTCTTAACCATAATCTGAGACTGGTATTCGAGGGGAACTATCAGTTCAGATGAAGACACTTAAGTACTCTTGTCTTCTTACTTTTTTTTATACGGATAGTGGACTTACATTTCGAGTTGTTTAACTATCATGGTTTTCATAGATTAAATCTGTCGATTAAAAGCTTTCCAAGATGATATCTAAATAAATTGTTGACCCTACTAAAAGTTACTCACTCCTAGATCAAAATCATGGACAAAAGTGCCAAGAAATACTTTATTCAAACTCAAAGGATGGGAATTTTTTAACCATCTTCTTTTAGATTATATCCAAGAGATGTGCTGCAGCCAGACTGTTCCAGTAGTAAAACATTTTTAAATTGATATTTAGGCTTAATAAGTCGATTAGTTTTGTTAAGACTACTGATCTTCATTAATCCAATAATTTTTTTGCCTTTTAGAGCTTTTCCGCGGAAGCTGCCTTCCTAATGTCATCCTAAAAGTAGCCAGATATTACCAGTTTGGCAAAATTTTCTTAGTACAGTCAATTTCAGTTCGATGAGATTAGGCCGGTTAGTAATCACTACGAAACTTTGATGAGCTGTTCTGAAACAAACGGAAAAAACAGATCAAGCCTGAAGTTTTCAAGGAGTTTTGAGATCATAATCAATTCAATTAGTCACGTGTCATCAGGAAGTTCAGGTACTCTTGAGATAGCCCTGAATTTTTTGGCACTTTTCCACTTCTGACTAACAGTCGGTACTTTTCAGTTTCGGCGAACCACCCTCTAAATGGATATAACTAGCGCATCTTACAAATCACCTTAAAACTGTTCTTGAGCAAGTTAAATCTGTCGTAGGCAACGGTTTCAGAAAAAGGTGAGCACTTTTGGACCTACAAATTTATTTTATATGTATATTGATTAATGTCTAATGTGCAATTTGGTTCTATTTTTTTTTGTTTTAAACTTGTTTGAAACTTTTGTTTCAACCTTAAGTTGTTGACATAGCGTTATCGACTCATTACCTGCCTAGTACCTCGTTTTTTCAACATTCATGTTGTTATTCCGCGTTAATACTGTTGCTTAGTTGATCAGTCGCGTGTTCCGGCCTTGTGTGAATATATATAAATGTCTGAAATATAATAACGGTCATGAATTGGAGATCATTCGCCCCGCATCCTCCCTCTTTGTTCGGATCTAGTAGGTGTTAAGTCAACTATCGAACATATATCAGGGGTCTTTCTCGTCCGTTCTGCTCATTGTATGCTTAAGGTCGGTAACGCTTATTGGACAGTGGTAGTTTCGTGCTGGTGGGCACCCCCGTATTTAAGATAGAAGAAATTGTACTAGCTCTGAATAAGTCTTTATTCTGATCGTAGAGCAGAATATTTGCAGCGCGAAGTCACTTGTTCCAAAAATGAAGCTTCTCAACATTCACTATAAAATAATAGTAAATATAATGCCTATACAATATAGGGAAGTGGATGAATAGTTGAGCTGCAATTTTTTAATATTGCCAAGATGTTCGTGAACAACTTTTAGCCAATTAACCTAAGCTGTTACACTAGGATATAGGAGAAAGACACTTCCAAAAGAACTTGATAAAATATTAGAATTTCCGAGTGGGGTTTTCAAAACATAGCTTTCAAAATCTACGATGACTTCAGAAACATCTGGCAAACGGAAAAGGTAAATGGTGATATAATCATCACCGTAAGTCACAAGCTTAAATGCAGCATTATCTTAGCTAGTAGTGAAAGGCTAACAAATTGACCTTCAAATAATGAATTAACTGCTTATCATACTGCCTACCGAAAAATCTACAGTACAATCAACTTACCACTACAATAACATCAAAAGCCATAATTTCATCTATCTCCTGAAAACATCATTGACTATATAAACGGGGTGTAGATAAGCATAATTAGATATGATAATTAGGATTATGTAGCATTATGGTCTACTCCGTTATTTGTGCTGCTCAAGTAATAGGCCTAATCTTAAAATTTTATATTTGTCATTATGTGACTGCCTAATCTATAAGTTCTTACGTGGGAGTCACATCATTGTCTACACTGACTCATAGTATCGTTATCATTACCAATATATGGCGGACCTTTAATTAGTGTTACATGTTGAAATCCTATTTGCCCAATTATCTTCTGTTCAGCAATGAGGATTGTAGTTAGGATCCAATACCCCTACAAGTGTTCGAACTAATGTGCTAACTAAGAATTATCGAAACAGTGCAATTCAGGGCAGATAGAACTAAATGAGCACAAATGAATTTTTGTAATCAGCGTCTTTTCAGTATATTCATCATGTGTCCGTATGGCTGCGAATTGATTACAGACTCTTTTTGATCTGGAATGTAATAATTAGCGCTAAAATTAGCAACGAAAATTGGAAGGGACTCACCTGGGTCCTCGTAACGTATTCGGTTGTTGTTACTGACTTGCATATGAACCATCGATCTTTCGACCGGTTTTAGCAGGCCTTCCATAGCTTATGAAAAGGAGTCATTGTACGAAAATTTTTCACCTAAGCAATTCCATCAGTTTCTTCTGTATGAGGTCTGGCAATCCTTCACCGAAGGACATTATCTGCTCTCTCCTCCGGGTCTTTGAATCCAATGTTATGCACCCGCCAATGATAGAAATGACGACGGTAAATATCAGTTCCATAAGAGGCTGAAATCAATCACAATAAAGTTCCCCAGAAAGGACCTGACCATCTTGATGAGAGATCTAAACGCAAAGTCATAATGGACAGCACCGGATATGAATATATCATGGGATGACATGGACTGAGAACTGGGAGAAAGGGAGGAGAATGATGACAGATTCGCAAATTCGTGTGCATTCAACAAAATGCTTATAGATAGGAAAATATTACCACACAAATGCATACATAAAGCTACATGGATTCCTCTGGGGCACTCTATACAGAAGCAGATCAGTCATATTTGCATCACTAAAAGTTTCAGACAGCCAACTGAAGACGTGAGAACCAGGAGAGGAGCTGACATAGTTCCAGATAACCACCCACCTGGTTGTGGACAAGAAGTAATTAAAAACTAGTGAAACAACATTGCGAAGGTTCAATACAGCATTCCATCCACATACTTACAGACCTAAACAATTCAAAATAGTTTTCAACAAAACGTTCCAGGCCTTAATTGATCAACTCAAAGAAGACGAAACCTTTGAAGACGATAGAAGAAAATTTGATTGCGATCAAAGAAGCATCAACTTCAACGTGTCAGGAGGTGCTGAGCCGCAAGAAGCATCATCGATCATAAGGAACGGTTCTCCATTAAAACCCTGGACAATGTTCAAGAAAGGAAGAATGAAAGCACAGCAATTAGCAACGGCCGAACAATAACAGAGAAAGTCAGGTCACACGCTGAATACCCAGTAGTAAACAAGTAAGTGAAGAAGAGCATTAGGGCTGACAAGCATAAATATATGGAGGACCTAGCAACGACAGTGAAAAAAGCTGTAAGAGAAGGACATATGAAGAGATTATATGATACAATGAAGAAACTGACAGGAAAGTATATTAATCGGAAAGACTGTTCAAAATTAAAAGAGACAAGTCAGTCACTGAGATCCAAGAACAGAGGAATAGAAGGGTCATCAGTCAAATAAAGAGTGAGAAAGGAGAGAGACGAGAAAACTCACCAGCCGAAGTAATGAAGTCAAAAACAGAAGCAAATGCAAAGACACTACACTTTGTGTTCAGGAAGATTTGGGCGGAACAACGAGTGCCGATTGACTGGAAAGAAGGATATCTTATGAGGATATCGAAAAAAGGATATTTAAGTAATTGTGAAGACTACAGAAGCATCACACTACTATTGGTACCAAGAAAAGCTCTCAACAGAGTGTTGCTGAACCGAATGAAGGGTTCAGAAGATATCCAACTTCTAGATCAACAAGTCGGATTCCGTAAAGGTCGGTTGTGCACAGACCAAATCCCAACACTACGGATAGTCGTGAAACAATCAATTGAATGTAACTTGTAACTACAAATTAACCTCTTAGACTCTGAGCAGGC
Organism: Schistosoma mansoni; assembly: GCF_000237925.1. Classification (NCBI taxonomy): domain Eukaryota; kingdom Metazoa; phylum Platyhelminthes; class Trematoda; order Strigeidida; family Schistosomatidae; genus Schistosoma; species Schistosoma mansoni. The sequence continues at coordinate 575,559 of NW_017386037.1, read as the reverse complement.
GTTTGACATGGTAGGTAAGGGAGTCTTATGGAACTTCGTAGCACTACGGAGTGAGTACCTGAGAAACTCGTCAATAATATGCGGAATTCATTCGACGGACTACAGTGCAAAGTGGTGCATGTAGAACAGCTGACAGATGCATTCTGAGTGAGGACCGGAGTCAGAAGAAGCTGCTTACTCTCTCCCTTTCTCTTTCCTCTAGTACCTGAATGGATTAAATAATTGCTGTCAAAGTATGCATATGTCGGCTACCCTCGTATATAATTATCGAGTTAGTCCGCGTTAGTGAATAACGGAATTAAATAAGCTAAATACGAGAATCCATTTGAAATATGTATAATTCATGAACAGGCAATCAGGGAGACGAAACAAAGTGGGGAGAGCGAAGAAGATTGCAGAAGGCGAATGAACGCGACTCAATTTAATCGAGCACGAATCGATATCTATGGTCAGATAAAAATAAGGTGCAGACATATTATCAATAGGATAAGCAGTGCACACACATACGCTCATATAAAACCAGTCAAGGTTGATAAGCGTATAATTGACAAGGTCGAATTGTGGTTCACGGAAAATGAATAAATTGGCTTTTCCGGAAGCTATAATAAACTATATGGAGTTAGCATAACACATGACCTTGCACTATTACCCATAATGTACACATGATACTATGTAACCTGGTTGACGTAATGATGAGTGAGCTACTTAGTGATTAGACACTGTTTTGAAGTAGTGCTATAGATCAAGACGCTAATAAACTCGTGGTTAGGAATTCTCAAATCTTTAATTCAACCTGAATGTAATCATAGGCAAGTTGCAGTTCTTATCATACTTTTATGCACCTACTTTTGTCTGAACAACTCTGTCTAGTAAATGTACCATTTATTCTATGTAGATATTTTATGGTCTCGCAAAAGTATCTTTATCATTTGTGATCATCATCAGTAATTGAATTATTCAAATACAAGATCGACTTAGTCGTAAGAAAAACGATTTCAGACACAGCCTTCAAAAATCTTTTGAAGTAGAATTTTGGAAATTAGTTTTTGAGAAACCATAAAATTCATCCAATCTGGTATATTTTTACCACTTATTAAAGTGTATAATTGTCATTAAGCTCATAACTTTTTTTCCACTCATTTTTAGTGGTTCACGTATATTTCGAGACATCCATATCCTCCACAACATATACGACTGTCTCGAAAAACATGTAGATCCCGTTTTTTTTCAGTCATTCTCATGTACTCGTGGAAGTAGGTCAATTATAACTGTATTTACGAATTTGCATATACTTTTGAATGTAAGTACATAGGAAGGACTAAGAGAATGGAGCAGAGTCCTTCTAATTTCTGTCAGAAAGGAAGTAGAGTATTCATAAGTGCAATAAATAAACGTTCAATAGATAAGGGATATGGTGTGAATGCTTCGAAAACGTACAAAACAGTTAACAGACAACATACATCCCTTTTACTCCACCAAGTGATTACAACATGACCTTTGCACATGTAGATGGCATCGAGTCGCGATTGACTATGATCGCCACTACAATAATATTACGCGCCAGATAACGACTTGGATCCCTTGATAGGCCGAAAACCAGAAGGCTGTTATTGGTTCAGATAGGATATATTTATTGGCGATCTCGTTTTATCGAAAGAATACCGAGACGTGCCAAAGGGTACAGGCAAAATGGTAGAGCGTAAGAATGTTCACACGAACCAGATGGACCACGGAACCAGAAGGTGATTTTGATACCGTTAAACCAAACGAGTACAGTAAAACAATCACTGGTACAATTGGTTATTTGCATAGTTGAAAGCATGAGCCCATTGAAGCCAGACCACCAAGGAAAACCTGGAAGCACTGAACGGCCGTTTTGTCCTATTGTGAGACTTCTCCGCCATTGGTGAACGGTTGCTCAACTTCGTGGATTAGTTGAAGTTAGACATTAACACTGTTGGATGCCTGCCAGCCCAATAGTCTGGAGTTTAAGTGCTCTGGAGCGAGACTGGTAGGTCCTGGATTCGAATCTCGCGAGGCGAAGTCATGGATGCGCACTGCTGAGGAGTCCCACAATAGGACGAAGCGGACGTCCAGTGCTTCCAGGTTTTCCGTGGTGGTCTAGCTCCAAATGACTCGTGCTTTCAACTATGAAAATACTAAATCTCCACAAAAATCCCTTTCTGACAATTGGTTATAATAATAATTGTTTCCATTATACCAATCGCATTCTCATAGAGAAAAGTAGGTCACTACACACACACAAATAGGTGTAGTAAATCTATAATTGATAAGTCAAGATAATTATATTATTTCAACTCTTGTTAGTTGCATTAACGCTTCATTATGGCTTATATGTTAAAATAAAATATCTCACCAACATTAACGCAGGATGACAAGTTTAACTTTATGTTGAATATGTACCTTAATTATCACCCACTTGGTAACAGTTTGTTTTTATTCATTGCCTCTTTCTTTATTATTTACACCTTTACACCTCTCCTTCTTCTTCATGACTTAAGCTTCAACATACAAATACTAATCAATGCTAACTATTAATTTAAGTGTATATGTTATGGTTTCCTTTTATTTCTTAAGCCGTCTTTAACTTAACTTCATTGGCCTTAATGTTGTGAACAAGAACACCAGTGATGGCAATCGAATGTTTTGGACACGAGAATTAGAGACTTTCTCACTAAAATCTAACAACCATACAATGAATGGTTAATTTGCAAAACAACAATCAACTGTCACAATCCTGACCATTCCTTCTGCAAATATCAGTCGATGTTCTCTGATTTCATTGTTCATGCATTTTCTTACCAAATGCGTGCCGTTTCCGTTCTCTCTTTAACGATCTTCTACTGAAATACATTCAATGCTTGACCATCACCATATACTACTTTTGTTTATATAAGTAGACCATACCACAATAATATATAAAACTTTGTTTACTGTCATGTAACTGATATACATTTAGGCTGTTCTCAGCTGATGAGTAACCATGTTACATGATAAATTCATGTTACCAGTTAATTATTGTTCTAATCGTTTCATTTCAATTAACCAAGGGATCAAGATATATGAATGTCACATGGCATTGATGCGAAATACAATGAAAATGTCACCATGTGATTAGAAACAAAATGATAAGTATATATCAAATTACCATACAATGATCGCGTGAATATATGAGCATAGTAAAACAACATGTCAATATGAATAATTTATAGAATTGGAAACAAATCATGATAAGTCGTCTATAGTCTATATATGTATGATAGTGGGTAATACAAAGATCAGTAGGACAGAGTTTTATGACGACATGTTACGTCGCGAAATTATTGCTTTGCTAAATATTGGGTATTGCGATAGGACTACACGAAATTCTACCGATTGACCAAATTCAGATATCCTAGTACGACCCCAATACTGTTCCCCGACTCCAGTAAATCAGAACACAGCCGTTAAATAAGAATTGTTTATGGGGTCAGAAGCAGATCAAAAGTGATTTACAGACAAGGCATATTTATACAGTTAAGATGACTATGAACAGTAACCAATGGAAAGAAAGGATACGTAAAGGTTATAATTAGGACAACTCAAAATTGACCAATAGAAAAACGACAAATGAAAGTCATAGTTAGGACAACTGTAAATAATGACCAATAGGAAATAACATGTGAAGAGTCTGAAAACATACCACTTTACGTTCGAGATAATTTTTGGGATATTCCTGTGAATATATCCTAACACGACGAAAATTCATATCTGGTACTGGCATTATAAAAGTAGTAAAATTGATGAATACAGAATGAGGTGATCATTCTGTGGTGTATACTACTCATGTCGACAGACATAAGTAATATGTAATACTAATCAGAAGTTGAATACCTGGTAGTAGAAGGTTGAAAAGATCAAATTGAAGAGAACGGGAATGTGAACAGATAGGCATTTTTAATTAGAAGAATCATATAGAATGTGAAGGATAATTGATGTAAAATTTGCAAATAAAGTATTTCATGTATGATTCTCATACTTTACTAAGATATTCTGTAACCAATAAGTTAATTATCTCCCACCTAACTTCACGTCCATTACAATTCTAGGTTATTCATCTTCTAACCCCAGTGTTACAATCGGCTGTGCGGAAAACGCAAGTTATAGTTTTCCACTGTTAAGTGTTCTTTAGATTGTTCTGAGTCATCTCTAGATTAATATTTCATTATCTGAATCCACTCTGAGTTGTAAGTGCATGAATAAGGATTTCCTGTTCACATTTTGTATTTTGTCTATTCTAACCTTCGTGATCATATATTAATTTGTAAACTTTCTGGGATATCCATTTTCCCTACTTTAATTTACTTACGCCTGTTACCATTCGTAGAGGAGCATAGGCCGCTCACCAGCATTCTTCATCCAATTCTGTCCAAAACAATCCTTTCCAGTTCTTTCCAGTTGTTATTCATCCTTTTCATATGTGCTTCTATTTCCCGGCGTAATGTGTTATTTGACCTTCCTTTTTTCCACTTCCCTTCAGGATTCCAAGTTAGGGATTGCCTTGTAATGCACATTGGTGATTTCCCTAATGTATGTGTAATATCTCCTTATAACTTATTTTTTTGAATTACCTAGGATTCATTTCTTACATAAATAACATAAACTTAATTGATTATTGTGCGATTGACATAGGGAAATGATTTCTTCACCATCGTCTATAGCATATCACAAATTATGATGAAGTGATTTCATAATAAAGTAAATGAATCATATCTTTGGTTATGGATGATACTTTTATGATATTGTAAATTTGTATTCATACAGCGATGGGTTAAACTGTAAACTCGTGCATGGAGATCAGTTGACAGACGCGTCCAAGGTAAAGACCGGTGTCAGGAGAGGTTACTTACTCTAACCCTTTCTCTTCTTCCTGGTGATCGACTGGATCATGAAGGCGTCAACATCTAGAGGGAAGCACGGGATACAATGGACAGCTAGGATGCAACTGTACGATTCAGACTTCTCAGATGATCTAAATCTTTTATCACACACGCAACAATAAATGCAGGAGAACATGACCAGTGTAGCAGCAGCCTCAGCAACAGTAGGTCTCAATATAAACAAAGGGAAAAACAAGACTCTCCGATACAATACAACATGCACCAATCGAATTACACTTGACGGAGAAGCTTTGGAGGATGTGAAGACCTTTTCATACCTGGGCAACATCACTGATGAACACGGTGGATCTGATGCACATGTGAAGGTGTGGATGGGCAAAGAAAGAGCACCATATTTACAACTGAAGAACATCTAGAACTCAAAGCAATTTTCAACCAACACTAAGATCAGAATTTTCAATACAAATGTCAAGACAGTTATACTATATGGGACGGAAACCTGGAGAACTACGAAACCCATCATCCAGAAGATACAAGTGTTTATTATCAGTTGTCTACGCAAAATACTTTGGATCCGTTGGTCAAATACTATCAACAACAACCTACGGTGGGAGAGAACAAACCAGATTCCATCCAGTGGACGAAGAAATCAGGAAGAAGCGCTGGAAGTGGATAGGACACACATTGAGGAAAGCACCTCTAAAGCAGTCGTTCTCGCGGTGGTTCCACTAGCCATACCACTTCCTTCTTCGCTGAAGTCTGCTCCATGCTTTCCGTCAAAATATTGAGTCTGTGGCGCGTTGACCTTCTTACTACCTTCGATTTGCCAGGCCATCAACAGTTATACCTGTATCTCAGAATTGATTTTCACTCCAAGATTCAAAACTAGTGCCTTTCGTTCCAGTTACCCAAAGTATTATCAACTTCGCTACTATTGAATCTGAAAAACCATTCGTTTATGCAACATGATATTCCAATTCACTAAAAATTATACATTAAAGTTTTTTTTATGGTACAGAGAGATATCAATTGAAAATTTCTCAAGAACTAAGAAGTGTTAGTTAATTGTTTAGTTCTGAACTAAGGTGGAAATCATTTGATGAACAATGCTCATCTATTCCTTTCAGAATATGCTTGAATTGTTTCTGGTTAGCGTTTTTTTAGCGAGTTAGTTTTTCTACGGGATTGGGTAGCTAATCCCATGCCCAACCCTCCTCCTTTACCCAGGCTTGGGACCGGCAGTAACTCTAGATGAGCTGCAGACGGAGTTTATGCTTGAACAGTACATTATAATTCAACATATATAGCTAGAATTTACTACTTATTCCCTAGTCTAACTTTCCATTAGTTTCGATCAGATAACTTAATAAATATTTATATATGAAATGTCATATGTTCAAAGCATACGAATGGTCTATTCATGCAACTATTGATTCATAAAACTGTGATAATACTATTATTATTATTATTATTATTAGACTTAATTGGTCGAATAGTAGTTTAGTTTATATATTCTTATACCCATAATGGTTAACAAGTTAATCCGATTTAACCAATCTAAATTAATATTACTGATGATGACTAGTAGGACACATGTCTGTAGGATTAAACTAGGACGTGCTAAACAACTGGTGATTAGCTATATATATGCATGTACATTAGTTATCAGCATCATCTTGTTCTGTAGTAGTTTTAGTAGTAGTATTGTAAGACATGTGTATAAGATTTTCATCAAAAGTTGATGATCCATATGCTAATAATCCAAGTCATAAAGCATTTACTCGGGCGTTTCTATCAAAATCTACTGTAGAATTTGGTAAGTTTTCATAAATTATTTATAATTGAAGTTATATTCAACTCTCCTTAATGGTTTCAAGTTATAACTTGAATAATAGTATGATTAATAATAGCGATATTCTTGGTTAACTTATCTGATGGAAAGGGATTGAGAACTAGATCATGGATTGACTCAGTATAGTTATAATAATAATGTTCAATTGTATTTTAACAAATTCCTCCATATATTCACTGGATACAATATTCATTCTTACTTATTTACTTACTTACACCTGTTACTCCCAACAGAACATAGGCCGCCGACTAGCATTCTCCTACCCACTTTGTCTTGAGACTTCCTTTCTAGTTCTATCCAGTTTTCGTTCATTCTTCTCATGACTGTTTCCATTTCTCAGAGTAATGTGTTCTTTGTTCTTCTACTTCTACTTTGGCCTTCAGGATTCCATGTCAGTGCTTGCTTTGTGATGTAGTCGGGTGCTTTCCTCAATGTGTATGCTATCCACTTCCACCGCTTCTTCCTGATTTCTTCGTCCACTGGACGGAATCTGGTTTGTTCTCTCCCACCGTAGGTTGTTGTTGATAGTATTTGACCAACGGATCCGAAGTCTTTTACATAGACAACTGATAATAAATACTTGTATCTTCTGGATGATGGGTTTCGTAGTTCTCCAGGTTTCCGTCCCATATAGTATAACTGTCTTGACATTTGTATTGAAAATTCTGATCTTGGTGTTGGTCGAAAATTGTTTCGAGTTTTAGATGTTCTTCAGTTGTAAATATGCTGCTCTTGCTTCACCGATCCGCGCCTTCACATCTGTATCAGATCCACCATGTTCATCAATGATGCTCCCCAGATATGTAAAGGTTTTTACATTCTTCAAATCTTCTCCGTCAATTGTGATTAGGTTGATGCTCTTCGTGTTGTATTTGTGGATCTTGCTTTTTCTCTTTATGTATATTGAGACCTACTGTTGCTGAGGCTGCTGCTACACTGGTCGTCTTCTCTTGAATTTGTTGTCGCGTGTGCGATAGAAGATCCATATCATTTGTGAAGTCTAAATCATCCAACTCTCACAAAAACGTTAACCAGAAGAAAAATAATATTCATTCTAGTTACAATTATTGTTGAAATAGTGCTATATTTATCTAAAATCAATATTCGTCGTCATGTTCAGGGCTTTATCTATGATTCAGCATGATGTAAGATTCCAAGTGTACTAATCAAATTCATATTAGACGTATATATAGTATCAGTGCAAATTCATTTCATGCAAAATCATTCACCAAAAGGTAGAAAAGTTTACAATATATCTTTGAATGTATTCTACGACATTATAATAATACAGGAGAGTATACTCTTCGATGAGACTCCTTATTGAAGTTGACTTTTATTTATGGCCTACTTTTGTTATAAGTATCATGTAAATCTTATTCTTCACTTTCGGGTATTGTGTTATTAGGAATGATAGATCAAAACAGTCATGTGTAAAATAGAAATAAGACAATTTGTAGTGGTTTATCCTGCTCATGTTAAATGAAATGGTGTGACCCGTTAACCTATATCACAGTTACACTATACAGTGATTTCTTAAACTGAATCACCTCGACACACTGGTCAAGACACTTTTTTTCTGCTTCTTTCCTAACAGTGGAGAAGAAACGGAAGCTTCCTTGAATAATTCTGTACATCAAATAGATCAGTATGAAGAGGTATGTAGTATCGATATTCTTCTGACTGAGCCGTTCATTTATCAGTCCTCTCTAGTTAACTTCGACCTTGGGGAGGTTGATAAATAGCACAAGGTTTAAAGGTCAGGTCTCAAATGTAGAAATAGTTCAGCTTGTTAGACATTTTCTAAGTAACCATATTGCTTCACTAGCCCCACATGTGTAATTTCAAGATCATGCTTAACCTGAAATGACATCAGCTGGAAAACTACTCAAATCCAGAGAGAAGTTGATAGTTTTATTGTACCACTACTTTGGATGACTTACCTGTAAGCATTTAGTGTTAAATTTTATCATGAGTATCTAGAGTATCAGTAAAAGCAAGGAAATACCTAACAGTTGACTGGTTCTATTTTTTAAAAGATCTTCAATAGAAGCTATAGAAATTAAATGCGACCAATCTTTACAAAATTTCGCAATATAGTGAACGAGAACACGAGCGGCGTACTATCAATTATATTCGAATACAAAATTACAGTGGTCTATCGGTTAAGTGCTCTGGAGCGAGACTGGTAGGTCCTGGGTTTGAATCTCGTGAGTGTGGGGTCGTGGATGCGCACTGCTGAGGAGTCTCATAATAGGACGAAGAGGACGTTGAGTGCTTCCAGGTTTTCCATGGTGGTCTAGCTTCAATTGACTCACGATTTCGAATGTGAAAAATTACAGAATGTCTCAGTAAAATCTGAGGACCATACAGTAAATAATTCATTTGCAAAATGTTAATCAATTATGTCAGACTTCATTGTTCTTTCATTTCCACACTAATCACTCTCTGTTCTCATTCCCTTTCTTAGATCTTCTTAACCTTCTGCCTCTAGGCATTTCACTTTTGACTGGTGATATATGCTACTCATATCTGTCGATATCAGTAGCACACTGATGTGAAATATAAGTATATGTTGTTAGTTTTTTTCTAGGTTGATTACTTTTAGTTTCATTTTACGCCAGTTTACTCTCACCTAGATTTATTTCCCCCCTTACTGATTGCATAATTGTATTTCTCATCAGAACGATAGGCTTTTTGAATTTTAAAAACACCTACAGCTATATTTCTTTCGAATTATCCACCAATCGAAATACGACTTGTCTAATCTTAACAGTGTGCCAAATCAATGAACAGCCTGGCGTCCTTATTGGTCTTTTGTCTGCCTAGTCCTTCCAGTTGAGTCCAAAATACCAATAACAGCTCCTGCTATGCAATTCATTTATTTCAAGCATACTTGGTTTATATACCAGCCAAACAGACAGCAACACACCATAAAATAGAAAATAATATTTGTACAAGATCAAGCCAAATGTGACTGTGAAAGTAGGAGACGGTAATCAATAAACGGAATATAATTTAGGGACAGTAAATCGTATAATAATAATTCATAGGTCAAAATGAAACTTATAATAAGATGAATATAGATACACATAACTTAGTTACACAATAGTTAGACAATAAGAATTTATATAGAATAATAGTCCAATGATAGGTCCTGGGAGTTACCCATACTTATGTCTTCGCTAGTATATAACAATATTATCAGTAGTTACCGTCAACTGATGTTGATATAGTAACATTTTAGCCATACAAATAGTGATTTCCGGTGGTAGACTATGATAGATATAGATAAAAGCAGTAATACTTTCAGTCATCACTGAATATGCTCAGTTACTCAGTCTAATCATCACATTGAAAGTTGATGGATGAAGTACCAGACAAAATCGTCAGTTACCATTAGATAAATATTTATTATGCAGTATATAGATCAATCAAGATTCAAATAGCTCACTGGTAAACTCTCAGACAGTGACATTAGATGACATAGGTAAAAATTTCGAAGGATGATATAAGTTCTATCAAGATTGCACATATGCATTAACACCAAGTGTAAGGTAGAATGAAATCTTTATCTAGAGTTTCTTGATATTTATCTTAGATTATTTTAAATTCCAATATCTCTCAAACATATCTAGGATTGGTATAAAATGGTGGTTGGAGGTGGTCAACAGGAAACCCAGGACACGGGTTTCGTACTGCTTGGAAAGTTGTACCTGTAATCTTATGAGAACTAGTGCTCCCTGACGGACTCGATCCCGTATCACCCAGCTTCACAGTCAGAGACATTACCACTGAGCTATCTCAACCACGACTGATCTCTTGTAGGATTGAGATGTAATCAAAGATTTCTAATCAAATCTTAATGTACATAGTACAAGTAATCAATGATACTGTTTAAGCATTGCTACTTTTAAAAGACATAAATTTTGATTAGCGCCGTATAAAAATACCTTATAGATAACAGATTCAACGTACGGAGACCCTACTGTTGAAGTGATCAAATGTCATATTACCCAACCTAAGGTATAATGTTTAATTCAACCTTGACATTTATAACTAGTATATGTTTCTTTTTTTTCATTTATCCAAATCATTTAGGTCAGGACAACTTTTTAACATGTCCACTTGGTATACTATTCACACTTGGTATTCTATTAGGTTCTGGTGGTGCTCAAGGTAAAACAGGTCATCAAATTGGAAAAGCAATAAGATTGAAATCAACATCATCTTCATGGAATCCATTTGGTGCTCAAGAAGAAATGAAATCATTATATAAAGAACTTAATGATTCACTTGGTTCAGAGAAAACATTTATAGATGACAAAGAAGAAAAGGTTGTTAGAATATCAACAGGTCTATTTGTACAAAGGACATATGAGATTGAAACAAGTTTTAATGAAAGTATTAAAAATGATTTTAAAGGAGAACTTATACCGGTAAGTTATTATATTTTGTGTAAAGTAATTTATTACTCATGATCTGATACTTCAGAAAAATCCATCCATCGAATCTCGCGAGGCGGGATCCTGGATGCGCACTGCTGAGGAGTCCCACAATAGGATGAAACGACCGTTCAGTGCTTCCAGGTCTTCCATGGTCTAGCTTCAATTGACTCATGATTTCAACTATGAAAAAAACTGAAATCTCCACAAAAAACCCCTTCTGATTATAATGCTCATTAGTGACTGACTTCGAGATACATGTCCTGGAGTTCTAGTGGGAAGCAGTGACCAGTAGAGTTCAGCCACGTCTGTTGTGAGAAAACAACTCACTGAAGACAATTGGTGAACGGTTGCTCAAGCTTCGTGGATTGATTGGAGCTAGACATTAACACTGTTGGTTACCGGCTCAGTGGTCTAGTGGTTGAGCGCTCGCACGCGTAACTGATAGGTCCTTGGGTTCGAATCTCGCTAGACGGGATCGTGGATGCACCCTATTGAGTAGTCTTGTAATAGAACGAAACGACTGTCCAGTGCTCCCAGGTATTCCATGGTGGTCTAACTTCAATTAATTCATGATCTCAACTATTAAAATTATTATGTATTAGTTAAAACTAATAAATTATATCATTTTCCCCCCCTTTTTTTTTGCTACAACCTTCGTATTATTTACAATAAATTGATAATCATACATTTTTGATTTTGTTTATATTTATATATAAAACTAAAAAAAATAAAAAAATAAAAAAAAAATTAAAAAAATAAAAAAATGTTACCGATTTCTAAATTGATTGTATAATAAATATCATGTTGCGAGTGTGACTCTAATTAAATTTATGTTACCTATTTCGATTAATAATCAAATAAACATTTGATATTGTTTATATTAATGTATGTTGAAATATCAGTTAACACTTTTATTAAGGTATTTTATATATTGAATCAGTTAATGATGTTAGATTAAAGGGGGGGTGGGGGTTTGTTTCCATAGTAATATTATACACAAATTAAATAGTTGAAGTTATTTTATAGTAAGTTAATCTATAGCATGGAATACATTGGGCAGCTCAGAACAATTTAGATGATTCGGACTTCACAGATGACCTAGTCCTCCTATCTCATACACACGAACAAATACAGACGAAGACAAGAAATGTAGCAACAACTTCTGCATCAATAGGCCTCAACATACACAAAAGAAAAAACAAGATTCTCAAATACAACACTGAGAACACCAACAAAACCAATCACACTTGATGGCAAAATTCTGGAAGAGGTGGAAACATTCACGTACCTGATCAGCAGCATCATTGATCAACAATGAGGATCTGATGCAGATGTAAAGGCGAGGATTGGCAAATTAAGGGCAGCATTTCTACAATTGAATGACAGATGGAACTCAAAACAAATGTCAACTAATTTCAAAGTGAGAATCTTCAATACGAACGTCAAGATAGTTCTACTGTACGAAATCAAACTTATAGAACTATCACAACCATCATCAAATTGGTACAAGTATTTATAAACAACTGTCTACATAAGATACTGAATATCCGTTGACTGAATACTATCAGCAGCAACCAGCTTCCATCTGAACAGGAAATTAAAAAAAGTTGTTGGATGTGGATCGGATATACACCAAACTGCATCACGAGATAAGCCCTAACTTGGAATCCGGAAGGGAAGTGGAAAAGAGGAAGGCTAAAGAACACATTACGCCGTGAAATAGAAGCAGATATGAAAAGGATGAATGTTAACTGAAAAGAACTCTAGAAAATGTGGAAATATTCACGTACATGGGAAGCATTATTGATGAACAAGGAGTATTTGATGCAGATGTAAAGCGAGGATCGGAATATCAAGGGCCACATTCATACAACTGAAGAACATATGCAACTCAAAACAAATGTCTAGATGCGGAAATCAAAGTCAGAATCTTCAATACGTATCTTAAGATAGTTCTACTGTATGAAGCTGAAACATGGAGAACTATTACAACCATCTTCAAGAAGATACAAGTATTTATAAATAGTTGTCTACGCAAAATACTCAACATTCAGTGGCTGGATGCCATCAGCAACAATCTAATGTAGGAAAGAATGAACCAGCTTTCATGCGAAGAGGAAATTGGAAAAACACGTTACAAGTGGATAGAACACACATCGAGGAAATCATCAAACTACAACACGAGACAATCACTAACTTGGAATCATGAAGGGGAACGGAAAAGTGGAATATCAAAGAACACACTGCTTCGGGAAATGGTAAGCAGGCATGAGTAGGATGGATAGTAACTGGAAAGAAGTGTGAAGTATTGTCCATGATAGAGTTGGATGGAGAATGTTAGTGGTTGATTTATGCTCCTTCATGAAGGGTAACAGGTATAAGTAAGACGAAATTTGGAAAAGACAATGTGTATATGAGCGTAGTATAAAATATATTAGTGTTTTAAGATGTCACATTAGGGATTACGTGGTTGGTAAAACATGGGGGTATAATAAAGAATCGTTTGGTATTTATTTGAGGTTACGAAATATGCAAACGTTAATCATGAACAGTGACTGAGTTGGGACAAATTCGGTTTTGTAATGTACTAACCAACTACTCGCGTTTAGATTAGACTTCATATATAACAATAAGTAATATCGTTCAGCTACGTAAACCGAATGATATAGAATTGAATCGGAATCCTAGTGGTTGGAACGTTGCACGGATTTACCTCTGAGTGATCTAGTCACAGAGTTATTCATGTAATGAATTCATTTTGTTTTAAAATTTTACTACTATTCTAAGACCAATTCGCATTTGTGATGGATAGACATGGTTAAGCAGTTCATGATCACCATAACCATAGTGAGCTTTGCCATTGTGATTCACCTGTCAACACCCCACTTCCAATCACCAGTCGATATTCAGTCCGCTTCGTCAACGGTCGGTCAAAATCACCATACTTCCCTCTACTTGATTTGTGTAATTGAGTCACGACATGCTCATTACTGGGAAAATCAGTCTAAGCAATAGTTTCGAAGATTGCACACGAGAATAACAGCTGAGCACAATGGAATCGGTTCAGACACTTATTCGGTGTCCAACACGGAACAATTCACCCGTCGATGATTGGACAGAAGTTCAGACGAGTCGAAGCACCAGTCATCAACCAGTCAGTTGTCATGCAGATCACTGCGCAATCAAGTGAACATGACAAGCACTAGTATTAGTGAAAGCATCAGTATCGGCACCGATGGCATCAGTGGTGGAAGCTGTATCGGCTTACTTATCTTTGAAGCATATGCTGTTGATGTTTTTCAAAACGACGAATGATATACAACTAAGTCATCCAGCTTAAAGACCACAACATCTTCAAAGCTTACTATCGGCAATTATAATCAGAGTAAAGTCATTAGTTCATTAGAATTAATTAATACCTAAAAATTTTTAATTTTCATTACTCTAGGTGAATTTCTTAAATCGAACTAGTGCTACACTTAGTATCAATCGTTGGGTTGATCAACAGTCTAATGGTTTATTGGAAAAATTCTTTATGGATGATATACCAGATGATACTGGAATGATATTGGTAAATGTTTTTTATTTTAGAGGTAAGTTATTATCCAACAGTTTAAAGTATAGTGTTTAATACAACATACTTGAAGAATATTTATTGAATAACTAAAATCATAGTGCCCTTAGTCCTTCACATCAAGTATTTTGTATTTTCTTTGTTAGGCGGTTAAGGTCAGCAGATAGAACATTCGTGATGGTTAGGACTTGTCAAGTAAACAGAACTGCAAAAATCGAAGTAATCTTTATGCTAGTACCACATGGAATTGAGTCATCCAAGATTAAGCCATGTTGACGGAAAATTATCATGATTTGTCTTAGTCTCAATTGGGATAGAGCGAAAAAAGTTTATACTCTAATAGACTTCTTCCTCCAACATAAATAACATCGAATGACAACATCATCACGGTAGTCTGCACACGGTACAGCCTTGTGATGTCGTTGGTTGCTTTCCTCAATGTGTATCCTATCCACTTCCATCGCTTCTTCCTGATTTCTTCCTCCACTAGAATCTGGTTTATTCTTTCCCACAATAGGTTGTTACTGATAGTGTCTGACCAACGGATCAGGCAACTGTTAATAAACATTAGATACCATTATACCTCAAAAAACATTTAAGGTGTGATTTGTTTCGGAATGCTTACAGTTTACAAAATGTTATTATTATTATTAATTTTTTAGATTTTTGGGAAAGTCCATTTGAGCCTCATTACACTAAGATAGAGAATTTTGATATTTCACCAAATCGTCAAATCAAAGTACCTATGATGATGAAAGAAGAAGTATTGCATTATGGAAAATTCGAAAATCAAGGATTTGAAATCGTCAGTAAACCATTAAATGTAAGTCATTAAAAGTGTGTGTTTATTTTTCTTACTTCTATTATGTTTTAGGTTGGTCAATCTATTTTACCTATAGATATTACAGCGCACTACTGAGGAGTCCAACAATAGGACGAAACAACTGTGCAGTGCTTCCAGGTTTTTTATGGTTGTCTAGCTTCAATTGATTCATGGTCTCAGATAATAAAATAACTAGAAGGGGTTTTGTGGAGATTTCAGTATTTTCATAGTTGAAAGTATGATTCAATTGAAACTAGACCACCAAGGAAAACCTGGAAGCACCATTGGACGCCGGCTCAGTGGTCTATTGGTTAAGTGCTCTGGCGCGAGACTGGTAGGTCCTGGGTTCGAATCTCGCGAGGCGAGATCGTGGATGCGCACTGCTGAGGAGTCCCACAATAGGACGAAACAGCCGTCCAGTGCTTCCGGAATTCCCATGGTGGTCTAGCTTCAACTGACTCATGATCTCAGCTATTAAAATTACTATAATTTTTTTTGTTTATTTGGGGATTTTTCGGATTAGGCTTATCTATTTGAGATCAAACTCATTTGTAATAAACTGTTTACATCAATCACTTATTTTCATACCTTAGTTATGCAGATAAACGTTATCATTCTAATTCCGATGACTTCGATAATCATATGAATAAACATACGAATGACATGATACTGGGCGATATTTTAATTGATTTGAACCCAGGTCATGATGATGACCATCAGATACTGAGGTAGAATAATTTATCAGTAATCTTGAAGATTTACAATTTTTGGATGCTGATAATCGGTACTGAATTGATCAGACTCCTTTTCATATACTATCATCTCGAACGAACACTTCAATACTATTGTAGTGAACGAGGACACAAATGAAGAAAGTCGAATGTATTCGAATACAAAATTATAGAATTCATAGTAAAATCGGAGAACCATACAGTAAATAGTTCCTTCGCAAAATGTTAATCAATCGTCTCAAACTTCATTGTTCTCTCATTTCCACATCAACCATTCTCTGTTCTCGTTCTCTTTTCTTAGATCTTCTTAACCTTTTGCCTACAGGTATTTCACTTTCGACTAGTGATACATACTACTTATATCTGTATACGTCAGTAGCACACACCACACTATCTGTGAACATCAAAATGAATAAAAACTTTGATATTGTTAAGTTCTGTGATGTTTCAATGAATGTGCTTTCATTCTTATTGTTGGTGATATTATGGACACTTCATGTGGAAGTATGATTCTTAGGTATTTCACAAGTGTTAAACCAGTTCTGTCTGGTAGCCTTTTTGTGACCAGATTCAAGGATATCCAGCTGACAAGAAAATGTTCATCCTCAACTCCGGTTCTACAAATTATACTAAATTTTGGCTTAATTTGGTATAATCGGACAAAACGATTGTATTAAAGAGTAACTTACTTGAATCCTCAAAATAGTATGGAACTGATATTTGAGTTTCCTGTCTGTTATCACTCACCTATAACCTTGAGGAATTCATTATACTACAGATATTCTAATAGGGTACTTAATAGCTTTTCTAACTTAAATGGATTTTGACCGTTTGTAAGTTGAAAGTTAATCAATATATTAGGTAAATAATTCTATCTTGGAATCCGGAAGGGAAGCGGAAAAGAGGAAGGACAAAGAACACATTACGTCGGGAAATAGAAGCAGATATGAAAAGGATAAATATGAACTGGAAAGGATTGCCCAGGACAGGGTCGGATGGAGAATGCTGGTGAGCGGCCTATGCTCTTCCACGAGGGGTAACAGGCGTAAGTAAATAAGTAAGTAAGTAAGTAAGTGAGGGGGTATTCCACCCACTGTTGCTGTATTCCACGTTAATTGGTAACTTGATAAGAACTTTTATATGGTTTCTTTAACTGAATAGCTCTTCGTGATGAATCGTAAACCGTTTTTCATCTGACCATTTTAATGAGAGTAGTATGGTGAGAACTTGAAGTACTTGATATTGTCTTACACAAAGAACTAATCAAACTTGACTGAAGTAAACTGTCTTCACTTGTCTGAAACAAGAGCTTTTCAGTTTATTTTGTAGAATGAAATAAATCTTCTTCTACAAACAGTTTTACTTTACTATTTACGTAGTGCAGATCACTGTGGTTGCTTATTCAAAGTAATCAGTCATTCGAAAATCTCTATGGTTTCATCATTGGCAAGTAATTGGTCTCTTAGAGATCATAACATCAGGCTTACTCTTATTTACGTCATTTCGTCTTTTCTTTCTTTAAATATCTTCAGAACACACGTTTCACATTTGTTGTCGTATTACCTCTTGAAAAATGGTCTCTAACTGGTGCCATGGAACTTTTGAATGGGAATAAAATTCTAAGTGAATACATAAAGAAATTAAAAGAAACTACAGTATCATTAAGATTACCAAAATTTACATTGAAAAATACACTTGATCTTGTGCAAACATTGAAATCTATGGGTATTGTCGATTTGTTTAATCCAGTAGCAGCTAATCTATCAGGTAAGAATAATATAAGTTGGTAAATTCATATAAAAAATATTATACTTTTCTTCACTTAGTATTGTTGGCTCGAATCTTACCATTGATGTTTAGGACTGCAATTGGTCAGTCTTTAATTGGTATATGTGCATACTGAGTGTATTGCCTGGTTATTGCCTTAATTCGCAAGCATTAAAAGTATCCTATCATACAAGCAAGTGGTTATCAGGATTCAGTAGCTGAGCAGATAACGTGATGACGTTTGAAGCGAAAGGTACTGGGTTCGAGTCCCAGAGTGATCATCAAGTCTGAGATGCAGGTACATCCAGCTGACGAGTCACAAATAGGGCGAAACGCGCGTCAAACTGGATTCCACTGCTAGCCACTATCCATTCTTGCTTATAATGCTTGTGAATTATGGCAATATCGAGGCAATACGCACAGTATTCATTCCACTGCTAGCCACAATCTATGTTTGCTTATCATACTTTTCTTTTTATCAATTCTATTATGAAGTCCACTGGATATTAGTACCTCAGATTATTAGTATGATGACTTCTAAGCTTTGTATATCACTAACCCTTATAACCGTTATTAGGTTACTCTAATAGATGTATAGATTTCATAAAGTGGTGACTACAGTTTATTGATGTACAGTATAAATCACAAGCATTCTAAGCGAATATGAATGAATGAGAACGAATGAGAATTTGAAAAGCAAATTGATGAATGGATTTAAGAAACAAATGTACATGGGAAGACGAATAAACCATCGAGTTACCTGTGAATAATCATATGAAACTTGCAGGCTGTTCATTTCTTGTTGTAATTTCTGAGATTTATTCCTATTTATTTCATTAATTACATAGTTGTTTTAACATGGAAGTCGTTATTTATCACTGTGAATAATCCATATATATACTTTCAGTTTAAGAATTTTAGGTGATCGGTTATAGCCCCCAAATGCCCTGGTACGGCTGAGAGTGGGGAGAGTCCGCCCTCTCTCTCGAAATGCTTTCATATAGCTACGCATAAATAGTCTCTGCCGGAGAAGTCTCACTCACTGCCGTCTCACGACGAAGGTGTTGTTTACGAAATTGAGAGGACGAAAAGCTAATGTCTGACGCTTTAACCAGGTTGGTGAATATGGAGGAACCATATAGGGGAGTTGAGAAACCCTGATTCCAAACCAATGGTGTACGTGGGTTCCAGTACCCTGAGGGAACAAATGGCGTATGAATCAATCGTTGGTCACCGGCTACCATGGGACTGCATCTCCTTACCATGCTCCACTGCCTTGTGGATCATACCTTTAGGTCAAAGGCTCCGGATGTGGCCCCTTAAGAAAACCACCTGTTTTTGTTTGGGCACCCGGGCAGTATCACAGCTCCCCACACAAATAAATGAGATGTGTGGCGCATATATATCTCGTGCCCCCTTGTACCAATCAGTTGTCACAATCCTAACTGTTCCTTCTGTAAATATCAGTCCATCTTCTCTGATTTCATTGTTCATGCATTTTTACACCAATTGCGCTTCATTCCTGTTCTATCCTTATCGATCTTTTGCCAAAATACACTCTATGTCTGACCATCACCATATACTACTTATATGGATATAAGTAACCCACATACCACAAATCTTCTTTATCATCTCAGAAATGAATGTTTTTCTTTTCTTCTCTTTTTTCTTTAGGAATCACCCATGATCATCAATTATATGTGGATAAATTTATGCAAACTAATATATTAAAATTAAATGAAAGTGGTATTGAAGCAACCACTGTTACATCACCTATATTTGTACCGATTTCAGCTGTATTACCAGATATTGATTTTAATGTAAATCATCCATTTATATGCTTTATATATGATCAACAATTAACAATGCCAATCATAGCTGCGAAAGTTATTGAACCAATTATATCATCATAATTGAATTGAATTATATCACTGGTTGCCATAGTAACTATTTGTTTGAATGTAATTCACTTTATATTTTTTAATGAATTAATCAATAAATGAAGATTATTGATTGTTATGATCATTTATTGAAGTTTTATAATTGATTAGTTATTGGGTGGGGATGATCAATAACATGTATGTCAGTTCTGTAGTGCCATGCTTCGTTAATAGTTCACCTCGATAACCGTTATGGTACAAGTCTTAATGATGCATAATATCAGAAGGCAAAGGGAAGCGGCAACTACATTTTTATTGATAATTGATGCAGGCCAGAAGGTTGTAAGAACATGAGCAAATGTTAGCGAGCGAAGCATACATGAGACTTATTGGAGATGGAGGGGAAGCCAACTCATTTTAAGCAAGCGTTAATCAACATTTATAGTCCGACAAAAATGAATGACAGACATATAATGAATAAGATACGAAGTGTGCACAGATATACGCTCATATAAAAATATAGTCAACGTTAATAAGTGAATAATTAACCAGATCAAAATATGACTCATAATGGATAGTCGAATTGGCTTGGCCAGTAGCTAGAATAAAGTAAATGAGCCTAACATATAAACTGATACCACAGTTCCTTCTTAGTTCAGATTGAATCCTATCTACCAAGTTGCAATGTGACCATCATTTTAAATAAGTCGAAATTGCGTGAACACAAAAGGTCAAAAGATGATGTTTTTTGACGTAACGTCATTGTTCACAGATGTCCCACTCAGAGAGATTGTAGAATATATTTGTGAACAGTTTATAATAAAAATATATTCTAAAAATAATATTTACAGAATTCACACCAGTTTACAGGCATGATCAGATTGTTATAAAAATCAACATTTAATATAAAGAGCAAACATGAAATATAAGAAAGTTTTATGTTTGCTGGTTTAGTAATTGATAAATAGTTTATATATGGCATATATCACGGCAAGCCAATGCAACACCAGGGAACTTGTCATTTTTTCTTAAGTGGATAGCCTGATGTTCTGTAAGGTTATTTCCAGTGCCAGAGCGAGTTATTGATAATTATCTACAACTAGAGAAAGTAAGAGCACAGAACAACAAAACAATGATAGCAAGTAAGAGATTACACACTTAAATTTCCGATAATCTCACTTGTGGAGTAAGATACACTTGTAGGCGCTAGAGCATATAATGCATTTTCAGAGGAGCAATATGCATTAATGGAGCGAACAAACAATGGGAGAGAGTTTAACATACGGATAGTTTGAGGTAAATTATTCCAGAGCCTATAAAACTTACAGGTAAAGTAATTCATATAGAGAGAAGATCTAGAATATGTTTGTTTCGCTAAAGACAAGGAGTTACGAATGTCGTAATGTGAGGCTTTAGCATATTGAATCGCCTGGCTGGATGTGAAGGAGAGTTTGTTAAGTATTTTGAAAAAGAAGAGTAGGTTAAGTTTGAGTCTCCTCTTCCATAAAGGGTCAAGCCCTAGTTTACTACACCTCGAATTATATGTCGAGACACTATCAGTTCCAAGAGTACGAAGTGTAAATCGTTTCTGTACTGATTCCAGTCTTAATTTATCCTTTATGCGCGTGCTACTAAGGAGAAACGCGCAGTATTCGAGGAGTGGTCGAACACAGACTTTGTACATTAATATATGAGATTCGCTGTTATGAAGGTTCTGAGTTATGTAACCTATAAGGCGTTGAGACTTGGACGTTTGTTTCATTATCTGTTCAGTAAACGACAAGTCGTCGGAGTACCTAAGTCCTAGATCTACTACTGTGTGTAACCTAGATAACACTTCACCATTTATGGTGAGATCGAGGTTGAGTGATGTATCACTGAAGCATAACCATCCACATTTAGCTGTATTGAGCTCCAGTTGCCATGTCGAGCATCACTGTGCTACCTTGTTAACCTCCGTGATGATACAATTTTGAATATTGCTCAGCTCATGTGGAGAAAATGAGTACACCACCTTAAGATTATCAGCATACAAAAGGGACTTACCCTCACTAAAACACTCACAAATATCATTAATGAAAACTATAAAGAGCAAAGGACCTAAGACACTACCATGAATTACCCTACTTTCAACAGGGACAGCATTAGACAATGAAGAGTTGATTTTAACTATTTGATGTCGATTGCTGAGGAAGGAATCAAACCAGGCTAGTAACGGGTTTTGGACCCCATAAGATGCGAGTTTACCTATGAGAAGTTGGTGGTTGACCATGTCGAAGGCCTTAGAAATGTCCAGGTATAGCACTAATACTAGATATCCTTGGCTACGAAGAGAATAGACTAAATTAAAGAAGTCAAAATGACATGTCATACAAGATCGATTTTTAAGAAATCCATGTTGCGAATCATCAATAAATTGTTCAGTCAATAAATAGTTGGATAGTTCGTCACTAATAATTTTTCCCATAAGATGGTGGTTGGAGGTAGTCATCAGGAAACCCTGGACATTGATCACAACCCAGTGATTAAACAATTGTAAATATATCTCAGTCATACAGAAAGTCAGTTGCAGCACATATGGCTCAGTGATAATATCACTGACTATGAAGCTGGGTGACATGAGGTCGAATCCGTCAGGGAGCATTAGTTCCTTCAAGATTATAGGTACATCTTGCTGATGAGTGCCAAATAGCACGAAACCTAGGTTTAGGGTTTCCTGTTGACTATTTACCGAAGTTGTTCAGTTGTAATTCTATTCAGTTAATATATATGAGCCTGTTAGAAATTAGAGCCGTCTTGAACCCAGTACGTATCAAAACTTAAGAGGTGATAGAAATATTGGCAAGATATGGTAATGGAATGTATAGAGGCTTAAGTGGGAAAAACCAATTTAGTGTATGATGAGAAATTATAGAGTGCCTTCATAAAATATGAAAATCATGCATTAAGTACATTATTTGCACATCTTCATTCAGTTGTCCTTTAAATGCTGCATGATTCTTTGAATTTCATTATTGTTACAATTCCCCTTTGTTTGACAGTCATCGGAACGCATATCTGTGATGTCGAGGGAAGTGATGTTTCTTAAGCTACTCGAACCCGTATTATCCAACATAACAACCAGGGATGTTACCACTGAGTTACTCTGGTGGTGATTGGTCTATTGTAGGACCGAGATGATTGCAACTGACTTACCAATGAGCGGTGACTAATTTCACGTTTGTTTAGTTTCATATGAGCCAATGGAATTTAATCGATTAAGTTGCAATGTGATCACTATTTCAAGTGATTCAACGACGTGTATATTATGCTAAGGTGTTAAACGGTTGGATATCGTCAACAAGGAACCCCGAACCAGAGAGCACCAATTTTTTCGAAACTATAGGTACACCTTGTTTGTTAGTACTAAGTAACACGAAATATAGTTTCGAGGTTTTCTTTCGACAAACTCCGAAGACTTGACATCTCAACATAGTACACGTCATGACAAGTCCCTTAGACAAGTGGCAACATTTTAATTGGATTAACTGAATTTGATTTATAATGAACGATATGATAAATATGATATTGGAACAACTCACTGATCAGTCCGAAGTAAATAAAGAGAGATGGAACATGTTCATTTTGTACACAGAGTTAAGGCTTGAATAAATGGATGCCTAAAACTATTCAATCCACAAAAACTTAATTCGTAGCACCTATAGGCTAATCAGTTCGATCATTTAGGAGTTTATAAAAAGCACTTGTAATTGTTCTCTTAATACTGCCTGAAGGATATAAACGTAGTATGACTTGGTCGAATTTGAGTCACCACGGTTGCATCCAAAATAAACGAAAGATTTTGATGTTACTGAGACATATATGCTAAAAAAATACTACGAAACATTCCTGTTAACATATTCAGAAAAAACGGATATCAAAAGGTGGATACTGAACAACGGGAAAAAAACAAAAACATATAGCTCACATAAGAAGCACTGCAGTTCGACTATACTTATATTCACACAATATTAAGGTGGTAACTCACATTTTCATTCAATCTTGAAATATATTCAAATTCAAGTGTATGGCGAAGTGTATAAGTATGTAATCAGTTCCTATGTGAAAATCGTTACCTAGATGTGACGTAGGATTATGGTCCGATTCAAACTAGTCAGTAATAGGATTAGTTAGTACATTTATTTCGACCGATTAAGATCAAAAACCAGCATATGAGAATTTTATCTTGTTCTGTTTAGTTAAACGTAACGAAAAATCTAGAAACCGACCATATAAACCATTGGAGTTCGATAATACATCTATTCAAAGAATATGAAGGTGATAACTCATTATTTAGAAGTAGTGTATGATATACATATCACTGTCATACATACATGTAATAAACATACTCAAGTTTAGACGTCATTTGGTTGACAAGTGGAATATATAGGTAACCGAACAAATGAAAGATTAGGAGAATTCATCAATTCATAGATCAGAATGAACTACGATCAACAGGAAACCCTGGACCTGGGTTTCAAACTACTTGGCACTATTCAGCAAGGTGTACCTGTAATCTTCAGGGAACTGGTGCTCCCTGACGGATTCGATCTCATGTCACTCAGCTTCACAGTCAGAGACATTACCACTGAGCTACTCGGGCCGCGACCGACCTCCTGAAGGACTAAGATGTAATCACGATTGATTGATCACTGAGTGGTGATGAATGTCATGCGTGTCAAGTCCTTCTTAGTGCTGATCAAATGCTATCTATCGGGTCCAGGGTTTCCTGTTGACCACCTCCAACCACCATCTTATCTCAACATAGTTCACGCAGTGTCGAGCCACCTAGACTAGTGGCCACATTGCAACTTGATCGATAGCATTCGATCAGCACTAAGAAGGACTTGATACGCATGACATTGATCAACACCCCAGTGATCAATCAATTGTGAACTACGTAAGTGTACAACAATACTAATTACCACATGATCATATTTTTAATTAACATGTGAGTATGGCGTATCACAGATGGAATCGGATAATTAGTGTCTGTCCAAAATATATCATGTACAAATATATATTACACGTATATTATGCCAACTTAAAGTGTTTTGAAAACTTAATTGGGTAATAAAACTAGAAGACGTATTCTAGTGAACGAAAACACTAGTTGGGACCATCGAATGTATTTAGGCACAGCATTACAGACTATCTCACTAAATTCTGATAACCATACAGCAAACAGTTAACTTGCAAAATAACAAACAATCGTCTCAATCTTCACTGTTCCTTCTGTAAACATCAGTTTATCTTCTCTAATTCCATTGTTTATGCATTTTCTTACCAATTGCGCTTCATTTCAGTTCTTTTCTTATCGATCTTCTGTCAAATACATTCTATGTCTGACCATCAACATATACTACTTATATGGATATAAGTAGACCACACCACAGTATGAACGCAACCAAAGTTAAATATCATATAATCAATCACTAAAATCCAACTGAACAAATTCCAGAAAACGGAACCATTGGCCAACTCACTGAATAAAGGTATAAGAACTTGATATTGTCATTTATAAACAAAGTGATTAGTCTAAATAAGAGAGACTTATCATACAATAAAAGGTAATTCAATGATGATGATAATTTATAATAATACGAATATGGGTTTGCGACAGGTAGTTGCACAATGTCGTGGATTGATTGAAATTAATCAAGTTATGCCATCATATTATTAAACCGATTGTCAACTAAATAGAACATAAGTTGGTCAAAATAAAGGACTTCTACCCGAAGTTTGTGCTCATAATATCGTTCAGAAGGACGATGAAAGCTCCACGACCAAACCATCCAGCTCAGAGAACAAATCTACGTCAAAATAAAAGAAGCGCTTGAATACATTTTCTCTGGACGCAAATATAGGTACATTGTAATAGCAGGTTTTAAAAGAGGTTCCTTTATTCGGAACATTTTTAAAAATAATTTTAACATATCGCCGTTATTGCTGATCCGAAGCCAACAAAAAGAAGGAGGGTTGGGCATGAGGTTGGCAACCTCATTCCGTAGAAAAAAATCTTGATAAAAAAACGTCAACCAGATTAGACAAATTAAACAATTTCAACTCTGCCTTTCCAGTTGAAGGAAGAATTATAACGCCTCATGATAAAAGCCGAAATCCTTCGAAAGTCATGTAGCCGATGCCCTTTCTAACAATCAGAATAACAATTTTTATAGGCACATGGAACGTATGGACAATGTGGAAGACAGGGAAGACCAGTCAAATAGCAACGGAAATGAGGAAATACAAATTGGCAGTACTTGGAATCAGCGGAACCTATTGAACTCAAGCTGGACAACAAAGTCTAGATGCGGAAGAGGTGCTAGTGTACTCCGGTCACTAAGGAGAAAATGCTCCACACACTCAGGGAGTTGCTCTTATGCTGTCCAGAGAAGCACAAAATGTACTTGTAGGATGGGAAACTCATGGATCTAGAATTATCAAAGCATCATTAAAAAAAAGAAGGAAGGGATCACAATGAATGTTATCCAATGTTGTGCACCCACCAATCATAGCAACGACGACGATAAAGATCAATTCTATGAAAGGCTGCAATCAATTATAGTGAAGTGCTCAAGAAAGGACCTCACCATCCTGATGGGAGATCTAAATGCTATAATCGGACTGGACAACACGAGATATGAAGATATAATTGGACAACATGGACTAGGAGAGAGAAATGAAAATGATAAGAGATTTTCAAATCTATGTGCATTC
This sequence comes from Schistosoma mansoni, assembly GCF_000237925.1. Lineage (NCBI taxonomy): Eukaryota > Metazoa > Platyhelminthes > Trematoda > Strigeidida > Schistosomatidae > Schistosoma > Schistosoma mansoni. The sequence continues at coordinate 548,827 of NW_017386037.1, read as the reverse complement.
CAGATGAAGAGGAAATTAGGGAAAGGCGTTGGAAGTGGATACGACATACATTGAAGAAATCACCAAACTGCATCACGAAGCAAGCCCTAACATAGAATTCTGAAGGGAAGCGGAAAATTGGAAGGCCAAAGAGTATATTACGTCAGGAAATAGAAGTACATGTGAAAAGGATGAATAACAACTGGAAAGGACTGTTTAGGAAAGTATTACATTGAGAATGCTGGTGTATGGCCTATGCTGCTTGACGAGGGTTAACAGGCGTAAGTAAGTATGTATATTACCAGAAAGAATCCATGATGCACCGTGAAGCTTCAAATGAACTTTCGTAAACAATCACCAACTGAGTTGAAATCATGAACCGATTTGACCTAGACTGCTACCAAAACCTGAAAGCATTGGACAGCCATTTCGTCACAGTAAAGGACTCCTCATTGGAGTGCACTCATAGTCCCGCTAATAAGACTAGAATCCAAATCCTTCAGCCTCACACGTGAACGCTTAAACTATAGACCGCCAAGCCGGTAGATGTTATTGTCTACTTTCAATCAATAAATATATATTTCACACAGGAGTGACTCAGATAGAAATACCTTGGTGATGTTCTCAGACAGATAAATGACCCACTTAGTTACACATCTGACTTTCCAAATGATCTTGATCAGCAATTAGGTTTACCTAACATTTCCGGAAAATGATTTGTTTGGGCGAGTCTTCTATATGATTATCCCCTCTTTGGATGTCATTCGGTTTCATGTAAGATGATTTTTGTTGTTGATGTATGCGTGTTGTCGAGGAAATTGTTAAAAGGAGTTTATGTTATTTTACCGCAACATTGAAGCTCCATCAGTTCACATATTTATTTGATAACTTATCACTATCATTAGAATTCACGTTAATATTTGATTATCAAAGACACAACATACTTGTAATATTTAGTCGATGCCAACACTAAAAATAATTGTAAATGATATATTTTGGATAGATACTAATTATCCGATTCCATCTGTGATACGCCATATTCACATGTTTATTGAAAAATATGATCATGTCCTAATTAATATTGTTGTACACTTACGTAGTTCATTCTGATCTATGAATAGATGAACTCTTTTAATCTTTCATTTATTCGGTTAACCATACACTTCATTGATCAACCAAATGAGGTTTAAACTTGAGCATGTTTAATACGTGTTTGTATGACAGTGATATGTGACTATTCACCTTCTGTATATCATACATGACTTTTAAAAAGTAAGTTATCACCTTCATATTGTGTGAATAGATGTATTATCGAACTCCAATGGTTTATATGGTCGGTTTCTAGATTTTCGTTTAAGTAAGGAGAACGAAAAAAAGTTACTTACTTTTACTTACTTACGCCTGTTACTCCCAATGGAGCATAGGCCGCCGACAACCATTCTCAAACCCACTCTGTCCTGGGCCTTCTTTTCTAGTTCTATCCAGTTCTTGTTCATTCTTCTCATGTCTGTCTCTATTTCTCGACGTAATGTGTTCTCCTCTTCTCCTTTGACCTTCAGGATTCCATGTGAGGGCTTGTCTTGTGACGCAATTAGGTGATTTTCTCAATGTGTGTTCTATCCACTTCCAGCGCTTCTTCCTGTTTTCTTCCTCTGCTGGAATCTGGTTTGTTGTCTCCCACATTAACTTGTTGCTGATAGTGTCTGGTCATCTGATCCGAAGTATCTTGCGTAGTTCTCATATGCTTATTTTTGATCACAATCAGCGATTTATAAGAACCGTCGAAATCAATTTACTAACTAAACCTATTGTTGACTAGTTGGAATCGGACCATAATTCTACATCATATGTAGGCAATGATTCTCAAATAGGAACTGATTACATACTTATACAATTCGCCATATACTTGAATTCGAATATATTTCGAGATTGAATGAATCTACTTCGTACTTTGAACGTTCAGAAACAATAGATATACATAAATGATCAGTCTCTTAATGTAGTGAACGAGAACATAAGTCGGGACAACCAAATGTATTAGAAGGCAAACTTAAAGAATCCCTTAGTAAAATCTCTGATTCATCCAGTAAACAATTGATTTGCAAAATGTTAATCAATTGTCTCCTACTTCATTGTTCTTTCGTTTCCACATCAATCCTTCACTATTATCTTTCTCTTTTCTTTGATCTTCTAAATCTTTCTACCACCAAATATTTCACTTCCGATTGATGTTACATACTACTTATATTTGTCGACATCAGTATCACACACACAACATTAGTACAAAATGGTTTCATGACCTTCGAAAAACTTCAGACTATACTTGTAACAGGAATGTTATTTTCAAAAATTATTCTCAATTTCAGTATCTGAGACTATTATAAATGTAAGATTGAAAATGTTAACAAGACCTCCAAATACCCTAGTACGGCCGAGAGTGGGGAGAGTTCGCTCTCCCTCTCCAAATGCTCTCACATGGCCACGCGTATATAGCCTCTGCCAGGGAAGTCCTAATCATTGCCATCTCGCACCAAGGTGTTGTTTACGAAATTGAGAGGACGAAAAGCTAATGTCCGACGCTTTAACCGGGTTGGTGGACACGGAAAGTCCACCTAGGGGAGTTGGAAATCCCTGATTCCAAACCAATGGTGCACATCGACTCCAGTATCCTGGAGGAAAACATGGCGTATGAATCAATCGTTGGTCAGCGGCTAGCATGGGACTGCAGCTCCTTCTGAAGCTCCACTGCCTTGTGGATCAGACCTTTAGGTCAAAGGCTCTGGGTGTGGCTCCCTAAGAAAACCACCTGTTTCTGTTTGGGCACCCGGGCAGTATCACAGCCCTCATACAAATCAAATGAGATTTGTGAGGCGCATATGTATCTGGTGCTTCCTTGTTCGAATATTTATGTGTTTAAATAAATAATAAACATATTAGTCTAATTCACAGATTCCAATGTAACAATCTGTTTACATAATGTAGTTAGGTCAATTAAGTAAATTAGGTCACATATCACTTTGTTTTGAACTTCCAATGTATTGGTAATACTTTTTGTATCGAATCAGTAGTATATATATATCAAGAAAAACAAACCTTCATCATATAGGTGGGTGGGATGATATGAATACTATCATAAATACTGATCAAATGTAGAACTATTTCAATACAGAGTTCAATATATTTCAATTATGTGTATTCGTATAGGAAATCATGAATATGATCCAAATTACTTTACACAATCCTTCATCAATCATTCTCTATCTATGACAGGTAAGTATTATTAATGGTTTATTGTGGTTTGAAGGTGTTGAATATAATTTATTAATGGAAACTATTGATAAGTTCAAATTCACTTAGTGTTAATTGTTTGAATTTTTTCATTGATGTTTAGAACTGCAAGTGGTCAGTCTCTTATTGACATATGTGCATACTGTGAGTATTACCTCGACATAACCTTATTTCATAAGCATTGTAAGAAAAGATGGACTCAGTAGCTGAGTAGATAACGCGTTGGCGTTTGAAGCGAACGGTTATGGGTTTGAGTCTCAGAGTGAACATTAACTGTGAGATGCAGGTACATCCAGCTGACGAGTCCCGAATATGACGAAACGCGCGTCCTGGATTCCACTGCCAGCCACTATCCATCTTTGCTTACAATCTTTGATATGTTTTCATATTTTTTTAATAATAGTGTTATATCATGAACTTAGATTCCTAGTACGTTGTGTAGTACCTTAGCACTAGAACCCTAGAACCCTCCGAAGTTGAAGACTCAGAAGACAGAAGACATGTACATGGAATGTTATTCCAAACAGTGTCAATTATGGAACAAAACTGTCAGGTATTTATAGTTTTTAGTAGAAACGAAATCATTATTATAGTTATCCAATCCGTACACAGGGAGTTATCAGCATTGTCCAGTAGGGAAGCTACACGTAGTGATTCTTGAGCATCCTTCCAAAAGCTGATTGGATGGAATATGTTCGGCTCCTTCTAGGCTTCTTAGAGCTTCCTCAACTTCACCTGTGGACCGTCCTCACAAATCGGATATTGAAATCAATAAGGTTAACATTAATACAATATGTCCTTAATTGATCTGTTATATAATTAGTAAAGACTAAAATCAACGTCTTAAAAACAGAGAGATAGAAAGAGAGAAAGGGAGTGAAAATAAATTTAGTTTTTGTTTTATCTTCTGTGCCTGATTGCCCTGTTTATATATGACGTGACGATGCCACCAATTAGATAACAATGATTTATTGATCAGACCAGTGACACACGAAACCCGTACGAGCAGTCTAGAGCACTTATCGGTCCTGTTATCTGCCTAGACCAACCAGTTAAGACCAGAACACCAATAACAGCCTCTGCGGTATGAATCACTATATTTCAAACATACTGAGTTTATATACCAATCAAACAGATCACATCGTACCATAAAGCAGAAAATAGCATTTATACAAGATCCAGCCCAAAGTGGCTGTGAATGTGGGGAACAGTAATCAATAGACTGGGGATAACTCAAGAATGGTAAATCGTATAATAATAGTTTATGGGTCAAAATAAAGCTTATAATAAGAGGAACATGAATATGAATAGTTTAGTTACTTACTAATTATACAATAGGAAATATACATCTCATATTGGTCCATGAATAGTTCTCAAAAGTTACCATTCATAAATCCCCACGGGATATAACAGATTTAAACGTAGTTGCTATTAAGAAATAGTTTTGATCAGTTCAAAGCACTTAACCAGTGAGCACAGAGTTGTTATTTTCTGTAGTTGTAATGAGAAATCATAAAGTCTACAGGTGACAGAATTGAAATTGAGGTGGTTAAATGGATTAACGTATGAGACAAATATGAGTTAATAATAGATAGTAAAAAGTGGAGTTGGAAAGCTGTTTGTATTTTCAAAAACAAAAGATTATGAACTCTTGTAATGAGCAAGAACACGAGTGGGGACAGTCAAACCCACAATTACAGACTATCTCGGTAAAATCTAACAACCATACAGTGAATAGTTAATTTGCAATCACTCGATCAATCGTCTCAATTTTCACTGTTCCTTCTGCAAATATCAGTCGATCTTCTCTGATTTCATTGTTCATGCATTTTCATACCAATAGCGTTCCTTGTTGGTTCTTTCCTTATCAATCTTCTAGTGAAATACATTCTACATCTGACCATCACCATATACTACTTATGTGGATATAAGTAACCCACACACCACACTCTGGTGAATTTAGATTTTTGTACCCCTTATAGTTTGATAGTTTCAGGTATGAAATATCTTATATGAATTGTTTTAATCTTACAAGATTACTAAAACTTATCGACTAATGCTCAATCTATAACCCATTTAGGTAATAACTTATGGCCTTAATCACAATTGATTGATCACTGGGTGGTGATCAATGTCATGTGTATCAAGTTCTCTCAAGATTACAGGTACACCTTGCTGACGAGTGTTAAGTAGTACGAAACCCTGGTCCAGGGTTTTCTGTTGACCACCTCCAACCACCATTTTATCTCAACTTATGGCCTTAGCTAGAAAATGTTCATAAACACGGTATCAATAGTTTGTTCAAAATTAATTCCATGCGGTGTACTAATAATGTTTAGAATGATCTTTGAGTTTCTCGACTAAATCATTCAGATTATGTGTGGGATGTAATTCCAGCTGATTGTCTTTGTTTTATTTTACTCTGGAATGGTAAATTGATTGTCACAAAACAATTGGAACACGATCTTAGTATCGTTAAATGTTATTTATTTACTTATTTCAGAAGGAAATCTTGTAACTTCTCCATTTGGAGTATTTTTTATGCTATGTGCTCTATTAGGTTCAGGTGGACCTAGAAAAAATACATCATTGGAGATTGGTAATGCAATTCTTGGCAAATATGATCATCATCATAACGATAATAATGACTGGGAAAGTCTTGCATCAGATTCAGTATGGTTATATAGATCAACATTAGATTCATTATCTGCAGAAATAACATATATAGATAATGAATTGAGTCAAGTTATTACATTAGCTAATGGAATATATGCAAGTGATGATTTGCAGATTAATGGAGAATTTGAACAACTACTATCAGAATATTTCGATGAGAATATACATAGAGTAAGTTCCGTTTTCATACAATATCCTAATTCATAGAAATTCAGTACATGAAATGCACACACATGGATAACTTCAAATAAGTTAAGAAAGAGTTAAAATTGAGCTTTGAGAAAAATGTTTCTCAGGTATCATGAATAGTTGAGTGATAGTGTGGTGTGGGTTACTTATATCCACATAAGTAGTATATGGCGGTATGATGAAACATTTGTACTAGTCTGTATAATTAATCAAGCTTGTTATTACCATTGTTTAAACTTTAGCATATGTTGGTAGGAAACAGATTTCTTGTAGTTGTTTTTGAGCCCCGTGAGATCGGATAGTAATACAAGAAAGGAGTTTTGTTGATCTAGTCCGAGTATCCATCAATTCACCTGAACTTCCTATCTAGTATCAATGGTATACTGCTAAACAATGACGGTAAGATGATGGTTGAGAATAATAACTAACGATTGCTTGTTCAGTATGTAGTTCCTCTATGGTTGCTCACCTGATGGTTTGGAAAAAACTCAACTCAACTGGTAGAAACTCCTGATTATGTAGTTTTTATTGAAATCATGTACGACGAAGCGATCATCCAGTTCTTCCGGATTTTCAATGATTACCTGACTTTCATCAGTTCTTCATCTCAATAAAGTTCTACATTCTACATAACTATACAACAACATAGAGTACCTTCATCAATCAACATAATTAAGAAATAGTTATACGAGTATAGCTGCGACATTAATGATAGAGAACCGAGTAACAGGTTCGTGATAAATTAATGGTAACTTAAGAGAGGACTGGATTGTTATTTTATCCTATTTTAAGATCTATCAATTGTAAACATCAATCACCAAACGAAGTATAAGACTAAGATCCTTGAAGTCTCTCAATGAATATAATAGATTAAGACCCTTTAATTTATATCTAATATCCAACATAATTGGTTCCAGGTGATGTACAATGTAGTGTGACGTTTGTAGAAGTCAATAAAGGAGACTGTAATAACAACTAATAATGTATAATTAGATTTCAAAATCTTTACCCATCTTGTGTTGGTAAAATTCATAATTCAAGATTATTGTGAAACAATATAAAAAGTCAGAAGGGGTTTTGCGGAGATTTAGTCTTTTCATAGTTGAAAGCATGAGTCAACTGAAGCTAGACCACCATGGAAAACCTGGAAGCGCTGGACGGTCGTTTCGTCCTATTATGGGGCTCCTCAGCAGTGAAATCTCTGGCTCGAGACTGGTAGGTCCTGGGTTCAAACCTCGCGAGGCGACGTCGTGGGTGCGCCCTTCTGAGGAGGCCCACGCATGAGCAAGAAAGTGCGGCGCGGGCGGCACCGCGGGGGCTCTGTGCAGCTA
>NW_017386037.1:523113-541164 GCF_000237925.1 Schistosoma mansoni | reverse complement strand
TTCTCTGAGCTGGATAGTTTGGTCGTGGAGCTTTCATCGTCGTAAAAGACATCATCAGCACAAACTTCGATAGAAGTGCTGATGATTTCGTTTAGAAGGACGATGAGAGCTCCACGACTAAACCATCCAGCTCAGAGAACAAAACTCCATCAAAATCATCTACCTGAGCTACAAATCATCTTCACCACCTTGTTACCTACTTGCTTATAAACCCTAACCATTTTTATTCATGCGTGTATAGGAGTTAATTACTTACCATATTCATAATGTCTGCCACTTATTTTCTTCAGACTATAAATATTAAGTGACTCTTCGTTAAACTGAGTTGGCTCACATGCCTTCTCCGATCCGTTTCGTTGCCTTCTTATCGTTTCTTTGATTGTCTATTCCGATAAACGATTATATTAAATAGACGTACTTATTTACTTACGCCTGTTACTCACAATGGAGCACAGACCGCCGATCAACATTCTCCAACCCACTCTGTCCTGGGCATTATGTTCTACTTCTATTCAGTTCTTCTTCATTTTTCTCATGTCTGTCTTCATTTCTTATGTGTTCTTAAGTCTTCCTCTTCTCCTTGGACCTTGAGGATTCCATGTGAGAGTTTGTCTTGTGATGCAGTTGGACGATTTCCTCAATGTGTGTCATATCCACTTCCATCTCTTCTTCTTTATTTATTCCTTAACTGGAATCTGGTTTGCTGTCTACCACAGTAGGTTGTTGCTGATAGTGTCTGGTCAACGGATTCGAAGTATCCTGCGTAGACAACTGTTAATAAACACTTGTATCTTCTGCAGGATGGCTTTCGTAGGTCTCCACGTCTCTCCCCATACAATAGAACTGTCTTAACATTTGTATTCCGAATTCAGATCTTGGTGTTGGTAGACAATTGTCTTGAGTTCTATATATTCTTCAGTTTTAAATATGCTGCTCTTGCTTTGCTGATCCTCGCCTTCACATCTGCATCAGATCCACCTTGTTCAATAATGATGCTCCCCGGATATGTAAAGGTTTTCACATCCTCCAAAGCTTCTCCGTCATCTGTAATTCGATTGATGAAACAGAAGTATTCAAAATCTATTCTCTTAGTTGACTTATTTAGTTTCGTCATTCACTAACACAATTTAAGTCGATAATTAAATACGAGGATTGATGGTATTTATATTTCGATAGCAATCATTCAATAAGAATTACCAAGCCATCTAATTAGAGTCAGATATAGTTCCACTAAAAGTCAATTATCCTCTAGGCTTACTACTATATATTTCTTTCTTATTTTTGATTGATAGGTAAACTTTACTGATCAATCAACAGTTATGCAAACAATCAATCAATGGATTTCATCTAAAACAAACAATCTAATACCACAATTTTTTAATTATCCACATGAAATACTACCGAATTCTTTATTGAATTTGTTTAGTGTATTTTACTTTAAAGGTAAATAACTATGTATTAGCAACTTATATAATAATAACAGTCAAGAAGATTTTAAAGTGTTCCGACTTGTAATAATTAAAAGACACATCAAACAAGGAAGCGAATTAAGCTTCAATCTATACTATTCATTGACGATTATATTATGAATCAAGGACGCGCGTTTCGTCCTATTTGAGACTCGTTAGATGGATATTCCTGCATCTCAGAATCCAAGTTCACTCTGGGACTCAAACCCAGTGCCGTCCGCTTCAAATGCCACCACGTTATCCACTCACTACTGAGTCCTGATAGCCACCTGTTTGTGCAATCGGGTAAAGTTTAAATTCACTTGATGTTGTTTATTTGTATGTTCACATTGTTATTTAGAACTGCATTATCAAGGCGGTCCGCACTTTGATTCTTCACGACAGTTGGATTTCAGGATGAGACTATAACAAGTTTTATTCGAATTCATAAACATAGGAACTTATAAAATGAAACTGAGAAATCAGATGAAGTCAATAGTAAGAATTCAAGTTAAAATTTCATTGGATTGATCAAGATCATTACATAATTATTGAGTTAAACCATTTTGAATATACTCAATAATACATCTTTTTTGATACCATCTATGATAGCTCATGTAAATTCTAGACTATGTGCATGTTCTATATATATATATGTATACGTACTTACGTACTTACTTTCTCCTGTTACTCCTAATGGAGCATAGGCCGCCGACCAGCATTCTCCAACCCACCCCGCTCTTGACATTCCTCTCTAGTTCTATCCAATTCTTCTTCATTCTTCTAATATTTGTTTCCATTCCTCGGCATAATGTGTTCTTTGGTCTTCTTCCTCTTCTCCTTTGACCTTCAGGATTCGAAGTGAGAGCTTGCCTTATGATGAAGTTGAGCGATTTCCTCAGTGTGTGTCCTATCCACTTCTATCACTTCTTCTTGATTTATTCCTTAACTGGAATCTGGTTTGTTCTCTCCCATAGTAATTTGTTGTTGATAGTGTCTGACGAACATATCCGGAGTATCTTGCGTAGACAACTGTCAATAAAAACTTGCATCTTCTGGATGATGGCTTTTGTAGTTCTCCACGTCTCCCCCCCATACAGTAGAATTGTCTTGACATTTGTATTGAAATTATTCTCAAGTAGCACCGGTATATAAATACATATACCAATCTAGTTGCAGTTTTAGTAAATTTATATTTTGTTTTACCGAAATTGACATAGTACCAGTTTTTTCTTGATTTCAACCCTTTCAATTCTCAATGAAATTAGATGTTTGGGAGGTACCTTTTATGGAAATGTTCACAGAAAATGCAACTTTTGAAATATCTTCAAATCGTCAAATACAAGTACCGATAATGTTCAATGAAGAAGAGTTAGGCTATGCTGATTTTACGTTAGAAGGATTTGAAATGATCAGTAAATCTTTCAAGGTTAGAATAAAGCATTAAATTTACATATCTCAAACGTTTATATTATCATTGTTGTGACTTTATAAAAGACCGTCGCCAATTTGTTACAATTTTATGTCCAGCTTTTTATCACGTAAATTATCCATCAATCGAAAGACGACTTTTCCAATCTTAACACTGTGCCAACTCAATGACGTTTGACCGGTTTTAGCAGTCTAGCGTCCTTATTGTTCCCTTGTCCATCTAGCTCTTCCAAATAAGTCCAAAAACCCCAATTGCAGCTTCTGTTATACGAATCACTTATTTCAAGCATACTCAGTTTATATACCAGATAGACAGACCGCATCACCCGATAAAATAAAAAATAATCACAATTAATTGATCACTGAGTGGTGATCAATGTCATGCGTGTCAAGTCCTTCTTAGTGCTAGTCGAATGCTATCGATCAAGTTGGAATGTGGTCACCAGTCTAGGTGGCTCGACACTGCGTGCACTATATATATTGAGGTAAGATGGTGGTTGGAGGTGGTCAACAGGAAACCCTGGACCCGAATAGTTCAGTGGTAACGTCTCTGAATGTGAAGCTGAGTGACACGGGATCGAATCCTCCAGGGAGCATCAGTTCCCTCAAGATTACAGGTACACCTTGCTGACGAGTACCAAGTAGCACGAAACCCGGGTCCAGGGTTTCCTGTTGACCGCCTCCAACCACCATCTTACCTCAATAGGAAATAATATTTGTACAAGATCAAGCCAAATATGACTGTGAACGTGGGAGACAATAATCAATAAACTGAGTATAATTTAGGAACAGTAATTCGTTTAATAATAATAATAATAATAATAATAATAATCCATTGGTCAAAATGAAGCTTATAATAAGATGAATATAGATATACATAATCTAATTACTCAATAGTTAAACAATAAGAGTATATATATAATAATAGTCCGTTAATAGGTCCTGGAAGTTACCTGTACTTGTGTCTTCACTAGGATATAACATAGCCCATTCCGACTTTGACGTTTAGATCTCTCATCATGATGGTCAGGTTCTTTTTCTGGACACTTCGTTATGATCTATCGTAGCCTCTCATAAATCTGATCTTTATCGTCTTCATTGCCACCATTGATGAGCACATAGCATTGAATAACATTCATTCTGATTGCTTCTTCTTTGTTTTGAATGATGCATGGATGTTTCTAAAGGGGATACACTCTACAATGTTAAATTAACTATCATTAAAAACATTAGCGAGATGGTTGAATAAATTGTTTTTTATTCCCTGGAATGAGAATATCCCTATGACGAAACCCTTTTCACAGGAATTATATTATATCACATGTTAAACCAAACCATAGGAATATATTTGATAGGAAGTGAGTAGTGTCTTGATTGACTGTACAGATATAATGGTATCTCATTTCTGAGCTAGAGGGAGGGGATGACAGACGTATGTACTTACTTACTTACTTACGTACTTACATACCTACTTACTTACTTACTCACTTACTCACTTACTTACTTACTTACTTACTTACTTGCTTACTTACTTACTTGCCTACTTACTTACTTACTTACGCCTGTTACTCCCAACGGGGCTCGGGCAGCCGACCAGCATTCTCCAACCCACTCTGTACTGGACATTCCTTTCTAGTCCTGTCCAACGTATGTACGCAAGTAACATTCAAAACTAAGTTAACGGAACAATGAACAACAAACAATTCAAAAAAATGATTAGAGATATATTGTTCATATATGAAATTTTCTTAGCTTCAGTTTAGAGAGTTCCAGAAATGACGATATATGATAGATACTTTTCAAAATAAGATATCTATACAAGGATGGTATATAAATATTATATTAATTCACAAGCATTATAAGTAAAGATGGATAGTGACTAACAGTGCAATCCAGGACACGCATTTCGTTCTGTTTGGGACTCATCATCTACATGTACCTACATCTTACAGTTGATGTTCACTCTCAGATTCGAACCCAGTACCGTTCACCTCAAACGACATCACGTTATACACTCAAATACTGGGTTCTGATAGCCACCTGCTTATGCAGTGGAGTGAAGTTTAAATTCACTTGGTGTTGTTTACTTGTATGTTCCCATTGATGTTTAGGACTGTAATTGATCAGTCTCATATTCGGATATGGACATCAACTCTAAGATGCAGGTACATCCATCTGACGAGTCTCAAATAGGACGAAACGCGCATCCCTAATTCCACTGCTAGCCACTATCCATCTTTGTTTATAAGAATGATATATGTTCCCATCAAATAAAAATCTATTGAAACATAATGAAATCCAATTTTTTTGGTTCCTTCTTTCCACAGAATACAAGATTTGCTTTCATTGTAATATTACCTAAAGAAAAATGGAATTTAAATTATATATCACAATTTCTTATGGGTAATCAATCATTACAGAACTATATTCAACAGTTAAAGAGCGAAAGGGTTTCATTGAAACTTCCAAAATTCAAATTAGAATCAACATTAGATCTTGAAAATATACTTAAACTACATGGAATTCATGATCTATTTGATCCAATTAAAGCTGATTTATCAGGTTAGTTAATACTTATATATATAGTTGAAATCATGAGTCAGTTGAAGCTAGACCACCATGGAAAACCTGAAAGCATTGGATGGCCATTTCGTCACGATTGTGGAACTCCTCAGTGGCGGTGCGCATTAATGATCTCACTTCGCGAGATTCGAACCCAAGATATATCAGTCTCGTGAGTGAACACTTAATTCAATGTATTGACTTGTTTGAAGCGAAAGAAATGATGTAAAATTTAAAAATCAACTATAGGAAGCAATATTTAGAGAGGGATAATGAAACTGTGTGAGAATGTATAACCTAATATTATTGTCAACATGAGTAGAGTCGCATAGAAATCTATGGAATGACAGTTTATATCTCTTCAAGGTATAATTTGATGGTTAACTTAATCGAATAAGGTATGTTACACTTTGTTACACGGATTTCCTTCATAAAAGATATAAACACAAATACACATTATGATATTGTTGAATCTTTCTGGCCGGTTTAATATCACGTGACTTATTCGCTAATCGAAATACGACTTATACAATCATAGCACTGTGTCAAACCAATGTCGTTCGACCAGTATGAGCAGCCTAATATCCTTATTGATCATTTGTCTTCCTAGTCCTTCCAGTTGAATCCAGAACACTGATAACACCTTCCACTATATGAATCATTGATTTCAAACATACTTAGCTTTTATACATGGGTTCGAGTCACATGATGAACATCAACTACGAGATGCAGGTACATCCAGCTGATGAGTCCCAAGTAGGATGAAACGCGCGTCCTGAATTCCACTGCTAGCCACTATCCATCTTTGCTAACTACTGATTAAATGTTCTTATAAACATTTTTTTATTGTTTAAATTCACTTGGTATTGTTTGTTTGAATCTTCTCATTGATGTTTAGGACTGCAATCGATCACTCTGTTATTGGTATATGTGCATACTGTGCGTATTGCCTCCATATTAGCCTTAATTCACAAGCATTATAAAGAAAGATGGATAGTAGCTAGTAGTGGAATTAAGGATGCGCGTTTCGTCCTATTTGGGACTCGTCAGCTGGTTGTACCTACATCTTAGAGTTGATGTTCATATCCTAATAAGAGACTGGTCGATTACAGTTCTACATATCAATGTGAAGATTCTAATAAACAATACCAAATAAATTTAAACTTCACCCCATTACACAAGTAAGTGGCTGTCAGGACTCAGTATTTGAGTTGATAACGCGATGGCGTTTGAGGTGAACGGTACTGGATTCGAGTCTCAGAGTAAACACAAACCCTGAGATGCAGGTTAATCCATCTGACGAATCTCAAATAGGACGAAACGTGAATCCTGGATTGCACTGTTAGCCACTATCCATCTTTGCTTACTTTTATTTGACATTGGAACTTCTTTTCCTCTAACTTTCTTCTTGTAGGTATAACGAGTCACTCCAATATCCATGTTACTTCTTTTCGACAAAAAGATGTTATTCGTATAGATGAAGTTGGAATGGAAGCTAGATCTGTTGCCAATGCAATGTTTATTCCATTATCCTCATATAGAAATCCAATTCAATTTCATATTACACATCCATTTATTTGCTTTGTTTATGATAAAGAATTAAACCTTTCATTATTTGCCGCTCGTGTAATAAAACCATTACAATAAATCTATTATTCATATATTACATAATCTGTTTTATCTATATAAACTTCAACCGGAACAACATTAGAGATTATCAGTGAATTATTTATTTACTTATTTATTTAAACACCTTAATATTGGTACAAGGAAGCACTAGATACATATGCGCCGCACAAATCTCATTCGATTTATGTGAGGGCTGTGATACTGTCCAGGTGACCAAACTGAACCAGGTGGTTCTCTTAGGGGGACACACTCGGAGTGTCTGACCTAAAGGTCTAACCCACAAGGCATTGGAGCATCGTGAGTGGATGCAGTCCCATGGTAACCGCTGACCAACTATTGATTCATATGCCATTTGTTCCCTCAGGATACTGAAGCCAATGTGCATCATTGATTTGAAATCAGGGTTTTCGAACTCCCCTAGGTGGAATTTCCGTGTCCACCAACCCGGTTAAAGCATCAAACATTCGCTTTTTTATCCTCTCACTTTCGTAAACAACACCTGTTGCACGAGAAGGCAGTGAGTAGGGCTTCCTTATCACAGGCTGTATACGCGTAGCCATATGAGAGCATTTCGAGAAGGAGGGTGGCCCTTTCTCACTCTCAGCCGTACCAAGGCATTCGGGGGAATTAACCTTAAATAGATATCTAATTACCATTTAATAATCTGAAAAATGCTTCTTTTTTGGTTTTCGAAGATAAATTGATTGATGAACTACCTTTGTTTATTAGACTTAATAATTTTTAGGTCAATATGATATATTAGTTTGTAAATTTGTGATGTGGATTACTTATATCTACATAAGTATTATATGACGATGGTCAGGCATATAATTCATTTCAGTAGAAGATCAACAACGAAAGAACGGAAACGAAAGGCAATTAGTATGAAAATGCATAAACAATGAAATTAGAGAAGATGGACTGATATTTGCAGAAGGAATAGTCAAGATCGAGGCAATCAATTGATAGTTTGCAAAATTAATTGTTTACTGTATGGTTGTTAGATTTTAGTGAGATAGTGTAATTGTGGGTTCGATTGTCTCCACCAGTGTTCTTGTTCGCTACAAGTTTACTTGTAATGGTCTTTTAAAATGATAGCAAAGAATATATAAGATGAATGTGTTATTGTTATCATGGTCGTTTTCCTGTTTAAACGCGAATGAGACGATAATTTACTTTCGATAAATATCTACACTAGATTCCTCCGCCTAGTGTCTACTCTACAAAACTTAAACAAAACTCAGATCAAGAACACGTGATTAACTTGACTAGAACGTAAATATATTTCCACGCCAGAACCTGATACAATCCAACAACAAATGGACAATCAATAATAATAATAATAAATAATAAGGATAGGGGAATATATAGCTCATCTGGCACTTATCAGAATAACTACATACCTGACTAAGCAAACAACCAACCATTCTCACCCACATATCAAATAATTTTATACATGATATTTGTTTTAACCATATAAAATCAAACAATGTACAGTAATGCACTTATTAACAATTGTCTATTGTTGAATTCATGAGTCAATTGAAGCTAGACCACCATGGAAAACCTGGAAGCATTAGACGGCCGTTTCGTCTTATTGTGGGACTCCTCAGTAGTGCGCATCCACGATCCCGTACTCTTGAGATTCGAACCCAGGACCTACCAGTCTCGCGCCAGAGCACTTAACCGATAGACCACTGAGCCGGCATCCAGCGGTGTTAATGTCTAACTTTAACCAATCTACGATGTTTGATCAACCGTTCACCAATTATCTTCAGTGAGTTGATATCTCTACAACAGACGTGGTTGAACTCCACTGGTCACTGCTTTCCACTAGAACTCCAAGAAATATCTCTTGAATTCAGTCACTAGTGAGCATATGATTATAGATCAGAAGGGGTTTTGTGGAGAATTTAATATTTTCATATTTTTTATTTCACAACTTTTAGGTAACCAAATTATATAAATTTCTATTCCTTTTATAACAAGACTTCAATTGAACTATTAGCCATTAATATACGTTTTACTATCCTTAATTTTGTCATAATCTATTAGTTACAGTCTCCCGAATGTCTTGGTACGGCCAAGAGTGCGGAGGGGCCACCCTCACTCCTGAAATGCTCTCACATAGCCACACGTATACATTTTTTTGTCAAGGAAGTCTTACTCAACGCCTTCTCGTGGCGGGAGTGGTGTTTACGAAATTGAGAGGACGAAAATTGAATGTCCGACGCTTTAACCGGTTTGGCGGACATGAAAAGTTCACCAAGGGAAGTTGAAAAACCCTGATTCCAAACCAATGGTACATATGGGCTCCATATGCTGAGGGAACAAATGGAGTATGAATCAATCGTTGGTCACCGGCTACCACGTGACTACATCTCCTCACGATGATCCACTGCCTTGTGGACCAGATCTTTAGGTCAAGGGCTCCGGGTGCGCCCTCCTAAGAAAACCACCTGTTTCGGTCTCGGCACCCGGGCAGTATCACAACCCTGACACAAATCAAATGAGATTTGTGTGGCGCATATATATCTGATGTCCCTTTGTACCAATATTTATGTGTTTTAATAGATAATAACCCAGGCACTTTTAGCTTGATTTTGTAAAGTTTAGTTTTTGTTTTATGGTGTTATACAGTCTGTTATGCTTGTATGTAATACACGTACGTCTGAAATATATTTTTTATATAGTGGAGTCGGATATTGTGTAGGTAGAACTACGCAAGAAGTTAATTTTCCGAGAACCAGTAAATATTCAAAGTTAACTCAGGGCTGTTAGTGATGGTTGATGTATCATTGGTATAGCACAGGGAAAAGCCACAGAATTCGACATTCTGGTCCAAGATTTGATAACATTATAACTGACAGAGGCATAAGTAATAACAGTTTTCGTGTGTGATTATAGTTGTTCAGGTAATAGCGTACGACTTAAATTGTCAGAATTCACATAAATCCATTCTATGAAAGTATCTCAATCATTACATTTTATTTCAAGCTACACCATAATCTTCCACTAATATAATTTTCCAATAGTTCTAGCAGTTATGCTACATGTCTATCACTAGAAGAATTCGGATGCTTTAAACGGTCATCACTTCATGGCTACTTGAATGATGAACAACTGAGAAGTATTTCCTTGATGTATTACATCCCATGAAAATAATGAGTGAATTTCCTAATTACAAATAACGATGTTCGGCAGTAAATTCATTATTTGGATGTTCCTAGTTCAGGCTGTAAAATAATATACTTTAATAATCTGATGACACAAAGTGAATGATGTTGAACATAATCCGGCTTTCCTGTTGACTACCCCTAACCATCATTTCACCTTAACATATTGTTCACGATGTCGGTCACGAAGACTGGTGACCACATCGGAACTTTGTCGATAGAATACGATCAGCACTAAGGAAGACCTGACACATAAGACATTGATTACCAGTCCATGGTCAATCAATTTTAAATATGATCTCCTGGTGATCGACTGGATCATGAAGACGTCAACATCTGAAGGAAAGCACGGGATACAGTGGACAGGCAGGATGCTGTTTGACGATTTAGACTTCTCAGATTATCTGGCTCTTCTATCACAAACGCAACAACAAATGCAGGAAAAAACGATCAGTGTAGCAGCAGCCTCAGCAGCAGTAGGTCTCAATATAAACAAGGGGAAAAGTAAGACTCGCCGATGCAATACAACATGCATCAATCAAATTACACTTGACAGAGAAGCTTTGGAGGATGTGGAAACCTATACATATCTGGGCAGCATCATTGATGAACACAGTGGATCAGATGCAGATGTGAGGGCGAGGATCGGCAAGGCAAGAGCAGCATATTTACAAGTGAAGAACATCTGGAACTCAAAACAACTCTCAATCAACACCAAGATCAGAATTCGGAATACAAATGTGAAAACAGTTCTACTGTATGGGGCGGAGACGTGGAGAACTACGAAAGCCATCCTGCAGAAGATACAAGTGTTTATTCACAGTTGTCTAAGCAAAATACGTTGGATCCGTTGAACAGACACGATCAGCAACTAGTTACTGTGGGAGAGAACAAGCAAGATTCCATTCAGTGGAGGAAGAAATCAGGAAGAAGCGATGGAAGTTGATAGGACACACATTGAGGAAATCACCTAACTGCGTCACAAGACAAGCCCTCACTTGGAATCCTGGAGGCCAAAGGAGAAGAGGAAGAAGACCAAAGAACACATTACGCTGAGAAATAGAGACAGACATGAGAAGAATGAACAAACCATAAGTCGACATAAGTAGCATACACTATAATACTACTCATTTATTCAAAATTAAGATTATCATCATTATAACTAGGGCTTCAAATTTTAAAATATACCTGCTTACTTTACTAGAAAAAGCAACATAGATGCTTTACAACTTATTTATTGGTATGATACCTATGTAACTAATGAAATAAATTCTTGACTATGAATTTAAACGTTCCTTTTTGAACAAAGTATTATGCTTAGAATGATTAGAATAATCGAAACAAGTACCTCTATTAGATCCGATAATAGAACATTGTTATATCCCGTGGATAATTATGAATGGTAACTTTTGGGAACTATTTGTGGACTAATATGATACGTATATTTCCTATTGTATGATTGTTAAGTAACTAAACTATTCATATTCCTGTCCCTCTTATTATAAGCTTTATTTTGACCTATAGACTATTATTATATGATTGACCGTTCTTGAGTTATCTCCAATCTATTAATTACTGTTTCCCACATTCACAGCCACATTTGGCCAAATCTTGTCCAAATGTTATTTTCTAGTTTATGCTAAGATGTGATCTGTCTATTAGGTATATAAACGCAGTATGTTTGAGAATAAATATTCATAACGCAGAGGCTTTTGTTGATGTTCTGGACTTAACTGACTGGGCTAAGCAGAGAGCAGGACTGATAAATACTCAAGACTGCTCATACAGCTTTTGTGTGTCCTTACTCTTATCGAGAATTCACTCCTCTCTAATTGGCGGGGATCATCACATCATATATTAAACAGGGCACGCAAGCACGCATTCAATCGATATTAACAAACATTTACATACATTTGATATTGTATTATTATTGTTCAATAATTAATAATTAAAAATTTTACAATTATTTACTATTAGGGTTGTACAGTGTTGTCAATCTTCAATGTTGAAGGATCAAGCCTTTACCTGAAAAATACAAAAAACCATTTGATCATGATGTTTCTGAATATTTACAAAGTTGACAAGTTTCTATGTCAACAAATGGATAAGACCATAATTTATGGACGAGCCAATCAGGTCAAAGATAGCAGGTCATTGATTTTGGCGCGAAGTTCATTTATCCATTTAAATAAATAGAGTTTTGATATTTTAGATGATATCAGTTCGAGATGAAAACTATCAATCTAAGTATTTACCTTAGACATCAATTGTAAATCATCATTCAAATTCATCATATAGGTTTATAATCTTCGTTTCGTCCTAGATATTAAGTGAACACAGTCATGATCACTTTAGCGTCGCTTGAAGATCACCCATAAATTATAGTCCCACCGACAGATGAAACAAACTTCTAAACATCATATTATATTGAATTTAGAAAACGTTTTCACAATTAGTTTTTTTTCATAGTCAATCGAAGCTAGACCACCATGGAAAACCTGGAATCACTGGACGGTCAACTCGTTTATTGTGAGACTCCACAGCAGTGCGCATCCACCAGCCCTACACGCAAGCGAGATTCGAACCCAGGACCTACCAGTCTCGCGCCAGAGCACTTAACCGATAGACCAGTTAGTTGGCCGGCATTCAACGGTGTTAATGTCTAACTCCAACCTATCCAAGAAATTTGAGCAACCGTTCACCAGTTGTCTTCAGTGAGTTGTTATCGCACAACAGACGTGGATGAACTTTACTGGTCACTGCTTCCCACTAGAACCCCAAGAAATATCTCTTGAAGTCAGTTACTAGTGAGCATATGATTATAGATCAGAAGGGATTTTGAGGAGATTTCAGTATTTTCACAGTTGAAATCATTAGTCAATTGAAGCTAAACCACTATGGAAAACGTGGAAGCACTGTTCTGATAATGTTCATGTGCTCACTAGTGACTGACTCCTTGAGGTATTTCCTGGAGTTCTAGTGAGAAGCAGTAACCGGTGGAGTTCAACCACGTCTGTTGTGAGATAGTAACTCACTGATGACATTGGTGAATGGTTGCTCAATTTCGTGAATCAGTTGAAGTTAGATATTAACACCGTTGGATGCCGGCTCAGTGGTCTATCGGTTAAGTGCTCTGGCGCGAGACTGGTAGGTCCTTGGTTCGAATCTCGCGAGTACGGGATCGTGGATGCGCACTGCTGAGGAGTCCCATAATAAGACGAAACGGCCGTCCAGTGCTTCCAGGTTTTTCATGGTGGTCTAGCTTCAATTGACTCATGATCTCAACTCCATAAATAATGTGATTGCCTAAATCAGTAATATGAAACTCTTTAAAGAAAGTAGAATGATTAAACTAAAGGAAATATATATAGGAATCAATTCCTTTTTTAAAATGTTGCATTATTATTTAAGTTATATCTATATCTTAGGTTAACAAATAATATTCCAATATGAGGTTGTGAAGATTGTCAAATTTTTGATTAAGATCATGAATCGATCGATATTATATCACCATTGAAAACCTGGAAGCACTGGAAGGCCAACTCGTCCTAGTATGGAACTCCTCAGTGGCGCACATTCATGATCCCATGAGCGGCACTAAAACCCAGGACTTCCAGTCTCGCGGACAATCACCTGACCTCCAGACCATTTAGCCGACATCCAACTGTGTTATTGTCTAACTCCCATCGATTCATAGATGGCTGCGCAATCATTCATCCATTGTCTGAGGTAGATATCTGTCTCTACCTGACTCGTTTTGGACTACAATGTTCATGGTCTCTGACAAGAACTCTGAAAATTCCCTCACGCAGCTAGTCACTAGTAGGCACATGGTTTCATGATCTCGATCCAAAAAAAGTTAACACTCTCCACTCTACATAATAAACGTACCTTGCAAAACATGTTAATATTAGGGCATACGATTTCCCCATTGAGTCTTGTACTTCCATCAGTTACATTAAAACGTACTGGTACACCTTTTTTGGTACAATTAACAGTGGAATCTTTGAAGTATAAACTTAGCGTTCCATCTCTATGACATTTGTGCTAAACAAAAAAAGCAATTTTGTAAAATCATTCAGGAATAAATTCATGTGAAGATATTTTGAACATTGTGATCGAAAGTTGTGGATTAAAAAAATACGAAGATATAACTGATATATGCCGATGAGAATAATGGTTGGTAACTGTTGAGATCCACTGAGGGACTAATACTTAGGCCACGTGTTGCGTATGCCTAAACACCGATTACCACGACGCGGTATGCTGATTAGCGTAGGGGATGGTTGGAAAAGAGTAAAGGGCGGCCAAACTAAAACATGGCATCAGTGCTTGAAGTCACTAACTTCCAGTCTGAGCCATGTTGGTAGATGGAGACTACCTGGTTGGAGTCCGCGTGACTATCGTAACCAATGGTTGGAGACCCTGTGTGACATGGATCAGAATCGATCACAATGGCGCAGGTTTATACACTATTCATCTTCCCTTAAACCTTCAGATTAAAATTGCTTTATAACTTTCTTCCTTCCTATACTATATCCTTATATACAACCTTTCTTTTATATATTACCACCACTAAATTAACTACTTCTATGAATTCGGTGTTCATCTTGTTGTGCTAATGAGGTATGACAACTTGGACCGATGCATAAATGTGCCTAGTCCTACGTTGTAGCTGACTGACTGAGGGACTAATACTATACATACATTTTTATTGTATAATTATCCAGTAGTTAGATTATGTTTATTCAGATTCCTCTTATGATAAGCTCTATTTTGATTTATAGACTATTAAGTTATGCCCAGTTTATTAATTACAGTCTACTACAATCACAGCCACTTTTTGGTTTGATCTCGTACACATGTTGTTTTCTATTTTATGGTGTGATGTGGTCTGTTTGGTTCGTATATAAACCCAACATGTTTGAAATACATGATACATATAGCGAAAGCCCATAATTTTGTTCTGGCGTCAACTGTCAGGGATGGACAAGAAGAGTTGATGTTTACTCTGGGACTCGAACCAAGTACCGTTCCAACTAGCTACTGAGTCCTGATAGACATCTACTTGAACGATGAAGTGAAGTTATATTCGTTATTAGACCACATTCTGAAGATTAAATTCGAGGCAATCATGTTCTGTTTTATAATATTTTCTATTTATTTTCAGTAATGCCAACTATCTAACTCAAAAGTCATTAAACGTTTATATCATCTTAAAATCTTGGTCTTGTCTTTAAAACCTCAGTAGATAATATAAATATATTCAAGAACGGAACTGTACCTTGTGACAACTTCCTTGTACATTTTCCCCTAATGAATATACATGTCTGTCGGTGTAAGTCCAATCACCTCTATGTGTAACACACATTGAATTTGGCCCATATGTTTGGTAGTATCGATTAGTGCCTTTATCTGATATGAAAAATAAGTTCACAAACAACTGATTAATCATCTATTATCTATTCAGAATGACAAGTTAAGTATACAGATAGGTTGACATTGTAAAATCTGATTAGGTGTGTTATATCTAGAGCATTGATTCTTACTATGCCGCGTACCCTTGACTACTTGAGCAATAGAACCCGCAACGTCACAAGATAGAAGACAGAAGACTAGTAAGTAGGAACTTTTATTCCCCCAAAACAATGTCAAAATATAATAAAGAAATCTCATGTATTTATAGTTTTTGACTGAGAGTAAATCATCATTTCAGACAACCAATAGGCACATAGGGGTCATTCTTATCCTCGATCCAATGGGGAAGCTACACGTCGACATTCTAGAATATTCCCCCAGTAGTGATTGGATGGAATATCTGTGGCTCTTTCTAGGCTTCTTAAAGCTTCCTAGAGTTTATCAACAAGCCGTCCTTACAGATTAGGAATTAGATTTAAGGTTTTTCATCTTAAACTAATGTTGTTTAAAATGCCAAAACTATATTTATTCAAATGGATGAATGAATTTTGCGCCAAAATCAAAAATCTGTTATCTTTTACCTGATTGGCTCATCCATAAATTATAGTCTTGCCTTTATTGATGAAAGTATTAGGTTATGCTAAATGTATACTATGCAGAAAAATAGAGAGTACTTACGTGATAATGCGATATTCTCTTTATGTGTACAGAATGATGTTGCTTCATAATCGCTGCCCAAACCTTTAACATACTAAAAACATAGAATTAGATAAGAGTATGGTGAGTTCAAAATAATGTTGTATTATTTTGAGAAAATATCTCTTTTTAACAGTTGAGATCATGAATGAATTGAAGCTAGACCACCATTGAATATGTGGAAGCACTAGACGGCCGTTTTAACTGATTCATGATCTAAACTGTTAAAATTACTATCATATCCACAAAGCCTCTTCTGATATTAAAATACTTTTTTTTCACAAAAAATAAATAAAATTACAAACTCTTCCTTCAGATAATTTCTCTCCCCCTTCCTCTTTCTTCTGGTGTTTGACTGGATTATGTAGACTTCTATTTCTGACAGGAAGGCTGGAATACAATGAATATCTCAGAATCAATTAGATAATTTGGATTTCGCAGATGACACACCTCTCCAATCTCATACACATTAACAAACACAGACGAAAACAACTAGTGTAGCAACATTCTCTGCATCAGTAAGCCTCAACATACACAAAGGAAAAAGCAAGGCTCTACAATCCAACATGGTGAACGCCAAGCCAATCACACTTGATGGCGAAACTCTGGAAGAGGTGGAAACATTCACGTACCTTGTCAGTAGCATCACTGATGAACAAGAAGGATCTGATGCAGATGTAAAGGCAAGGATTGACAAAGTAAGGACTGCATTCCTACAGTTGAAAAACATATGGAAGTCCAAACAACTGTGTTGAGTCGGCTTCCAGAGAACTCTAACAGAGCCTCCAGAGGCTCATAAAGAGCCCCAACCAATCAGCGATTAATTAGAAGTTGTGTGAAGTTATGTTACTAAAATAACGAGATTCTGATTGGATGATTAACACACTGCTACTATGTAAACTCAAGGTCTCTTAATTACGATAAAATCCTTGTATTTTCTGTACATAAATGAACCTTGTAGTAAAGTGTTTCTCTCATACTCGTGTCTTCTTACTGGTGTTCAAGTCGCTGAGTAGTGCTAGCCCTGGGGTTATCCGAATAGCTTAGGATCTGAATAAAGCGTTCAACTTACAAGACCTATCAAACTGTCAACTAATTTCAAAGTGAGAATCTTCAATATGAACGTTAGACAGTCAGTTCTACTGTACGTAGCTGAAACGTGGAGAACTACCATAACCATCATCAAGAAGGTACAATTATTTAGAAACAGTTGTCTACGCAAAATACAATCGGCAACAGCGTTTTATGGGGGAAGGACAAACCAGCTTCCATCTGAAGAGGAAATTAGGAAAAGACGTTGAAAGTGGATAGTTCATAAATTGAGGAAATCATCAAATTACATCACGATGCTAGCACTAACTTGGGATCCAGAAGGGAAGCGGAAAAGTGGAAGGGCAAAGAACACATTACTTTGGGAAATAGAAGGAGATATGAAAAGAATGAATGTTAACTGGAAAGAAGTGGAAATGATTGTTGAGGACAGTGTTGGATGGAGAGTGCCGGTGTGCGGTCTATGCTCATCCACGAGGGGTAACCCGAGTAATCAAGTAAGTAAGTAAGTAATTTCTGAATACGGTCAGTAATCAAAAAGAGTTATGGAAGCTGATCAAGAGCCTCAAGTTATAATATTCAACGTTATAAGGTGAAATATTCATAAAAATGTAGTGCAATAAACTTACATATACTGTTGG
>NW_017386037.1:476578-522913 GCF_000237925.1 Schistosoma mansoni | reverse complement strand
ACCCGCCGATAAAATTAAGTCCAAAGTCCGACGTTAAGTCGAAATCAGGGTTTTTCATAGAGCTATTGCCTAAAATACTTGATAAATAAGTAGTCCGTACAACATACATTGAACAGTAGTATTCAAATCGTTATCATTGAGGAGGCATATTTAAATACAAACACATATGCACAAAATAGTACAAATCAGAAATCATTATAATAATAACAACTCACTTTTCATCTACACTCAATTTCTCTTGCCTATTAGATGTTGGACCAGCACTTGCACTGGAATTAAAAACACATTGAAACGGTTTTAATGAAACAATAAACGAATTAATCAGAGAGAGAGAGAGAGATAAATCATTGAAACAGTCCTACCAAACATTCAGTCATAGTCAACTCAGTCCGCTTAAGTTGACATATCACACTAAGAGAAATGATACTAACAAGATGAATACCAAACAAGACAAAATAATAGCGAAACTAATCAATATGAAGAAAGACAACACATTGAAGTTGCTTAACTGCGGTGATCTGACGAGAACTGGTGCTTTTAACGTGGTATCACCATGGAAATGTATATCGAGTTCTGTCCAACAAATTCAAACATGTTAGATACTATTTTCGATAAAATATGACCAGATGTTACGTGAGCATTTAAAATTCAATTGAGTTCGAGTCCAGAGTGAACTCAACTCTGGGATGCAGGTACATCCAGCTGACGAGTGCCAGATAGGACGAAACGCGCGTCCTGGATTCCACTGCTAGCAACTACCCATCTCTGCTAACCATGCTTGTGAATTAAGGTATATCGAGGCAATACGCACAGTATGCACATATGCCAACTAGAAACTGACCAGTTGCAGTCCTAACAAAATCGATGGGAAGATTCAAACAAACAATACCAGGCGTTTACTAAGGTTTATTGAAGTCTTTACCATACGAAAATTCAAACCCCCTACGTGTATTCAAAAACAGTTTGTTCTGACTTTGGAGCTACCCTGGTAATATAAGCTTATTACACAGAGTGATCAGGTTTCAAACTGTTTTCACATTATTTTTATTATTATTCATGTCACCTTTTACCCCCCATTTCTAGTCTAGTTGACCTTTTATTTTTATATATAAATGTTCTTGACAAGTATATGTGCGATCAGATTGTTCGAAATATATTGCACTAATATAAGTGGCTATCAGGACTCAGTAGCTGAGTGGATAATACGATGGCGTTTGAAGCGAAAAGAACTGGGTTCGAGTCCCAAAGTGAACATCAACTCTGAGATGCAGGTACATCCAGGTGACGAGTGCCAAATAGGACGAAACGAGCGTCAAACTGGATTCCACTGTTAGCCACTATCCATCTTTGCTTACCATGCTTGTTAATTCAGGCTATAACGAGGCAATACGCACTGTATGCATATATACCAATTAGAGACTGACCAGTTGCAGTCCGAAAACATCAATGAAAAGATCCAAACAAACAATACTAAGTAAATTTATCATCACATAGTTCTGATAATCTACTCCTCTTCTTCTTACACCATCGAAATTTGTCAAAGGGACTAATTGCTTTAAATATCACATATATTTTGTCGATTAGACATAAATTTATTATCAGAAGGAGTTTTGTGGAGATTTAGTATTTTTATAGTTGAAGGCATGAGTCAACTGAGGCTAGATTACCGAGGAAAACCTGGAAGCACTGGACGGCCAACTCGTCCTATTATGGGACTCCTCAGCAGTGCGCATCCACCATTCCACCTCGCGAGATTCGAACCAAGAACCTACCAGTCTCGCGCTAGAGCACTCAACCGATAGACCAATTAGCCGGCATCCGACGATGTTAATGTCGAACTTCAACCACTCCACGAAGTTGAACAACCGTTCACCAAATGAGGAGTCACACAACAGGATGAAACAGCCGTACACTGCTTCCAGGTTTTCCTTGGTGGTCTAGCTTCAATTGACTCATGCTTTCAACTATTAATTTATTGAACAAAGAATAAAATTATAATTTAAATGACAATTAACTTACTGGTGTCTTTGAATTTCAGCATACTCAAAGCAACTTTTCATGACAAAGTTACAACCTAAATTTCTACCATAGAACCATTTCATCGCTTTCTTGTAGTTAACATTGTACCAACTTGAAAATTACATTAAAAAAAATTTATGAACTCGAATTCCGCATCATTAATGAATTAGTACGAGATATACACTAGAGGGTGATATAATTAATATAAACTACTAGGTAATGATAATTTTTCTGGTTAGTGTTATCATTCTTACCTATCCTTGCCTCTTATCAGCAACAATCTACTGTGGGAGAGAACAAACCAGATTCCATCCAGTAGAGGAAGAAATCAGGAAGGAAGCGCTGGAAGTGGATAGGACTGTAACAAGCCCATTCTACTATTGTATTCTTTGTGTGCTATCTGTTATTTAGACATTTAATCCACTATGGAAATTTATGTGTGAGTCTGATTGAGCGCATGTGTCTGTATATCGATCTTAATCTATTCTCTCATTGGTTGTAAGCAAAGATAATCAATAATTAACCCTAGATCAATTAACACTCATAAATATATATGGATTTCTGAACACTCATGGATAGACACACACACTTATTTTCCCCGTGTGCTTGCTATCTGTACAATAGCGGATTTTTTACCAAACTTCAATAATAAACTATCTCTATAATTGATATTCAGGCTGTTGAATAATCTCGAGTAAACCCATAATTCTATTAAGAGATTTAGCCTGCATTAAATAGTCGGTTAACGGGATATATAATTTATTTATTGGAGTCAAATGTAGAGGAACTAATCCTCTACAGCACACAAGGCAAGCCCTCACCTCGAATCCTCAAGGTCAAAGGAGAAGAGAATGAAGACCAAAGAATACATTACGACAAGAAATGGGGACGGATATGAGAAGAATGAACGAAAGTTGGAAAGAAGTAGAAAGGAAGGACGAGGACAGAGTGGGTTGGAGAATGCTTGTCGGCGGCCTATGCTACATTGGGAGTAACAGGCGAAAGTAAGTAAGTAATATATATAATACTACTGTGCATTTGACATGAATCAATCACTTAATGTATTTTAGTTTTAATACGAAACATGAAACTGAGTGCAGAAACCTTCAGTTTGATTAGACGAGCCATCCGTAACATTGATCTCACTGAGTATATATATATAATACAAGTTGGTACTGACTTCCGGCAATATTTTCGGGCAGTTTTCATGACTTGTAATTTCGAATAAAATTGGTTTTGCATAATAGTTAGGTTCGAGATAGAAGTTTATACCGTTGCATAAGTTTTTGGTATTTCAGAGTCTTGAACAAAGGAATCAAAAAGTTTTCATATCTTAACTGATGAGTGTTGACAACTATATATTCTCAATCGTGTTTATTGATATCCTTTTAGACTGCCTCTAATAATGCCCCTTCAATACCTGCAAACACAGGCTTGTTGAGGCAATCAAAACTCAGTCAGTCAGTCAGGACGTAGAACTTAGTACGTATCTACATCAATTCTAGTTGCAACACCACAATAGCACAGAGATGCAGTTGTCGATTCAAATCCCATAATGGTAGAAGTAGTAAGAGTATAAGCAGTAATCAGAAAGATTAGGGTTTCAAGATGTTATTGAAAGATTATAATCCAGTGAAATAAATTTGGAAAGAGAAAAAAGATAGAGACATGAAGAATTCAGAAGATTAGAATTTGGTAGAACATAAAGTGTGGATGCACCTTCGCCATTGCAAACGATTTTGAGCCATGTCATTCAAGGTCTCTAACCATCGATTGCTATCATCTCGCGAATCTTAACCAGGTAGTCTGCACCTACCAGCATGGCTCAGTCCAATTTTCAGTGACTTCATGAATTTGTGCAATGTTTTGGTCTTGCCACCCCTAGCTTTCTTCCAATTAAAACTACGTCCTTTATGGTCCAGATTTCGAAATTGTTAGCAAAATCAATGCTATTTACAGAGATTCTGCATAAAGACGACTGGCGTTACTTTTTTATATCTATAGTTATAATTAAAAAAACAGACAATTACTTTGCTTAACTTTGCTTACCCTGAATCTTCAAAGAAACTAAGAGTAACACGAGATACAGAGTAATCAACTTGTATTCTTCCAGCCATTATTTCATTCTGAAATTCAAGATGATAATGCATTAGATAAACGATGAAGTAACTCATACTTATAGCTGAGCAATAATATGGTTTTCCATGCTATATCTTCTCAATAATATTTACGTTCTAACCTTTACTAAACTATCATTAACAAAGAGTATTTCTTCATGAGCTAGATATCCAAGTCTTAATTTAGGTACGTGGCCTACTACTATTAATAATAGTAATAATAAATCACTGTAGATGAATAAGATCTGATTACCGTATTGAAATATGTTTCCTTGTTCACGTTAGTAATTAATGATGAATTCAATCCACTGCTTAAAGCCTCAAATGCCCTGGTACGGCCAAAAGTATAGAGAGTCCGCTCTCACTCTCCAAATGCTCTCACATGGACACGCGTGTATACCCCCTACCAGGAAAGTCCTACTCGCTGCCTTCTCGTGCCACAGGTGTTGTTCACGAAAGTGAGAGGACGAAAACCGAATGTCCGGCGCTTTAACCGGGTTGGTGGACAAGGCGCGTCCACCTAGGGGAGTTGGAAAACCTTGATTCCAAACTAATGGTGCACATCGGCTGGCTCCAGTATCCTGAGGGGACAAATGGCGTATGAACCAATTGTTGGTCACCGGCTACTATCGGACTGCATCTCCTCACGATGCTGCACTGCCTTGTGGGTTAGACCTTTAGGTCAAAGGCTTTGGGTGTTGCCCCCCATGAATTTTCCGCTTCCATTCCGGATTCCAAGTTAGAGAAACATTCATGAAACTAACTAAAGTGAAAGCGTATCACAATGAGATTATCACATAAATGTACAAACCACTATCTTATCTCAACATAGTGCACGCATTGTCGAGCCACCTAGACCAGTGGCCACATTGCAATTTGATCGATAGCATTCGATCAGCATTAAGACGGACTTGATACACATGACATTGATCGCCACCCAGTTATCAATCAATTTTGATTACATCTCAGTCCTACAGGAGGTCGGTCGCTGTCCGAATAGCTCAGTGGTAACGTCTCTGACTGTGAAGCTGAGTGACACGAGATCGAATCCGCCAGGGAGCATCAGTTCCCTCAAAATTACAGGTACACCTTGTTGACGAGTGCCAAGTAGCACGAAACCCGCGTTCAGGGTTTCCTGTTGGCCACCTCCAACCACCATCTTACCTCAAAGATGGATAGTGGCTAACAGTGAAATCCAGGACGCGCGTCTTATCCTATTTGGGACTCGTCAGCTGAATGTACCTGCATCTCATAGTTGATGTTCACTTTCAGACTAGAACACAATACCGTTCGCTTTAAACGCCAGCGTGATATCCACTCAGCTACTGAGTCCTGATAGTCACTTGCTTGTGGAATGGGGTGAAGTTTAAATTCAATTGGTATTGTTAGTTTGAATCTTCCCATTGATGTTTAGGACTGCAATTAATCAGTTTTTTATTGGCGTATGTGTATATACTGTGCGTATTGCCTTAATTCACAAGCATGGTAATCAATTGTGTCAGAATGATAGAAAAACCCAAATTTCAGAGATAGCAAAATACATTATTTTGACAGTTCATTTCAGACAAATCTTTAAACGATCTTTCTTCATCAAACAATTTAAGTATGCATAGAATTCATATTAACACTTGAGTAAGCTTACTGAATATAATCTTCCCTCCCAATGCGATCCGATTTCTCCAGTTTGATGTTGATTTTCCAAATCTGCTCCATTTAAGTTAGCACAACGGAAATGTTTTTTTGCAGCCGCCTAAATATTGTACATATATACATTTTGATTCTTTTTAATCAAAGGAAGAAAAACCCATAATTAAGACCGTGAATCGATCGTTGTTAAACTACCATTGAAAACCTGAAAGTACTGGACAACTGTTTCGTCCCATTTTAGGACTCAGCGGTGCTCATCCACGATCTTCGGTCTCGCGCGCGAACGCCTAAACTCTAGACCACGGATCTCAATAAATAAAACAACTTAATGACCTTCACAACCTCAAATTGATAATAAATTTTTTGTTCTATTTTTAAATAATTCGATACAGTAGAGTCAGTCTTTGGCTTCATAACCGAAATAATGATACATTCTTTAGTCTAAAAGACTCAAACACTTTCACTAATAATTTATGAAGTTTAGAACCTACAGCATCAAAAATCAAAACCAAAGAATTAAAGTGGATACACTTCTTTTATATGATCCTAAAACTTGTCAAGGTTAGAAAGAGGTTCAAAGGTTCTAAAATCGTAATGCATAACGTAGAGGAACTCATCCATATGGCTCCATAATAGTCTGTCTCTGGAGCTATGATAAGGTCACGAAAACTCTCTCAGCCTCCACCACATAGCTTCAATATTGTTTGTGTGTACTCCGGTTGTGTAAGTTTATAAGTTTTCATTATGGATATGTCCCTACAATACTCATACCACTGAACAGACGAAATTTTGGTAACATCTGCGGCAATTATTATAATATACCTTAGTCTCAATCTGGATCGAGCGAAAAAGGTTCCTATTCGAACAAAATATGTTACATCGAAAGACAACATCAAGGTAGTCCGCACAAGGTTTACAAGTCATTTGATTACTGAAATTCCAAATAAAGGAACTTCTCAGTAGTCCCACTTATTGTAATCGCTTAATTGTTAAGTCTTCTCTAAAATCGTACATGAGCACCAAGTACTGGAATTGGCGCTGTGACCTTGAAATCCCCCAAACGCTTCTGATTGGCTCGTCCACAAACTATAGATGTATTTGAAGTCATTTTATCATCCCGCATTTGTTTATATGAACCAGATTATCTATTTTAATACCTGACAAATTATTTGTTATTCTTCTATCAAACAAATGTTCTTAACACAACTTAAAGAACTATTATTTGATACTTTGCGAAGTTCACTATACAAGCGTCAACATCTGGAGAGAAGCACGGGATACAGTGGGCAGCTAAGATGCAGTTGGACGATTTAGACTTCTCAGATGATCTGACTCTTCTATCACACACACAACAACAAATGCAGGAGAAGACGGACATATCTGGGTAGCATCATCAATAAAAACGGTGGATCTGATTCAGATGTGAGAGCTAGGATCGGCAAAGCAACAGCAGCATACTTACAAATGAAGAACACCTGGAACTCAAAACAATTGTCAACCGACACTAAGACCAGAATTTTCAATGCAAATGTCAAGACAATTCTACTGTATGGGGCGGAGACGTGGAGAACTACGTAAGCCTTCATCTAAAAGATATAGGTGTTTATTAACAGTTGTCTACGAAAGATACTTTGGACCCGTCGGTCAGACACTATCAGTAACAACCTGCTGTGGGAGAGAACAAACCAGATTACAGCAGAGGAAGAAATCAGAAAGAAGTACTGGAAGTGGATTGGGCACATGCAATGAGGAAATCACCTAACTGCGTCACAAGGCAAGCACCCACATGGAATCGTGAAGGTCAAAGGAGAAGAGGAAGACCAAACAACACATGACGCTGAGAAATGGAGACAGGCATGAGAAGAATGAACAAAAGTTGAATAGAACTAGAAAGGATGGCCCAGAACAGAGTGGGTTGCAGAATGCTGGTCGGCGGCCTATGTTCCGGGCGTAAGTAAGTAAGTAAAGAATTTCATTGACTTATATTTATGTGGTGTACCAATGAATATCAAGAATCATAAAACACTAATTTCTTCTTAACTTATGGTTTCACTATAGTTTATTGAACAACTGGGTGAACCGAAATATTATTTAATAATATGAATTTTATAAAAGAATTAACTAACCTTGATTTTAGGAGTAACGAAACTGTAAAAGTCTTTCCTAAACCATCCTGCTGCACTTTTCCATGTTCTTGTAATCTTCCGGATAGTGTCGTTACTGTGAAAAAGATGTTTAAATTATCTAAATCTTACACTATAAGCACATACATTAAAAAAAAAATTTCCTCAAAAGAAAGACTGATGATGATGGTGAACACAACAGTAGTTTTCGAGAATTATTGTTCAAATAGATCTGTACATCAAACATTATCGCTATCATCTAAGTGTACATGACTTATGATGTGTGAATCCAACCTTTAAAGATAGGTACAGAGCTCCTACAACTCTGTCTGTAGCTCTTCCGGGGGCTACTGCTGGTCCCAAGCCCGGGTAAAGGAGGAGGGTTGGGCATAGGGTTAGCGACCCCATCCCGTAGAAAACAACTAGCTAAAAACACGCTGACCAGAAGAAATTATGCTGGTCAGCGGCCTATGCTCCATCGGGAGTAAAGTAAGTAAATAAGTACAGAGCTCCTACACAAGTAATGCGATCATGTGCAAATAAAGAGTAACTTTGGATTTAGAGTTTTGATTCTTTTGACGTCCAGATACATCAGTTATAGATCTAACCGGTTCAGTCGGCCAGTCAGATACAACGTAGAACTTCATAAGTACGTACATCAGTTCGAGTCGCCATACCACGTTAGCACTGAGATGCAGTTGCCGATTCGAATCCCATAGTGGTATAAGTAGTAAGAGTATAAGTATTAATGCGAAAGATTAGGGTTTGAAGATGTTATTGAAGGAGTATAATCCAATGAAATAAATTTTGAAAAAGAAAAGAGTGGATTCACCTTCGCCATTGCAAACGATTTTGAGCCATATCATTCAAGGTCTCTAGCCATCGATTGCTATCAACTCACGGATTTCAACCAGCATTACAATAACACTATGTATATGAGTTAACAGTTTGCTCTTTGGTTTCAATGGTGAATTTCAGTCACCTAATGATACTAAAAGCAATGTTGATAGGACATATTGTCTATTGCCATTTGTGTGAAGTGACTTTTTTACATACTAAACATGCTTTTAGCAATGATCCAGCTAAATTTGACAAAATGATATCCAATGAAATTTGCATAAAATTGGTTTACTAACCGTTTTAACTGATCAAATTTTATACTACTATATATGAAGCTTAGTAATTTATTTGATGCAATTGTGGTGTAGGCTACTTATATCGACATAAGTAGTATATACCGTGAGTGGGGAGTAGAATGTTTAGACGACCGCCAAATGGCTCTCAGACTGCATGAACTCGAGAAACCGTTCACAGTGACCACAGACGCAAGTGATCATGGTATAGGTGTCATTTTGAGTCAGTCTGATAGAGTGGTGTAATACACGAGTCGTGTTCTCACGCCTGCTGAACAGAAGTATTCAACGATCGAAAAGGAGTGTTTGGCAATTGTGTGGGCAGTAGACAAGTAGAGACTGTACCTTTTAGATGGACGATTTCACATCAAGACTGCTCATAAGCCCCTGCAGTGGCTAAAAAGAGCAAGATATCCCAGTGGGAAGTTGTCGCGATGGATGATACATCTACAGGAGTGTGACTTCAGTATCGGCATGTTCAAGGAAAGGAAAATGTAATGACGGACTACCTATCAAGACCAAACATGGAAGCCGAGCTTTCATTGATAACATACGCAGTAAATAGTATAGAGAGAGACCCACAAGAACTCTTCCGGCAGCAGAAATCGAGAGGTAATCAGAGTGATAAAAGAGGGAGCAAACGTTGACAAACAAGCAATGGACAAGGAGATAGTAATATTGCTTCGGCAAAATGAAAGATTGAGAGTGAACACATATGGAGCCTTGGTCAGGCAGGACGATGACAAAAGACTAGCGGCCTACGATGGTACATGAGTGTCATCAGGTAGAGCATACAGGTATCGCAAGAACGACGGATTTACTACGGCAAAGTGCATACTGGCCAGGCATGGGAGACGATGTGGCCCAAAATGCGTTAACGTGGCAGCAGTGCTAACTGATGAAAAGCGATAGATACACGCAACCGCCATTGCAGTCAGTCTCAGTAACAGCAGTCGGCGATCTATGGTCGATAGATGTGATGGGACCATTTTCACAGACGGATAGCGGCAACCGATACCTGCTAGTAATGACGGAACATGCTACACGATAGGCAGATGCCGTACCGATTGCAGACCAGCGGGCAAAAACAGTGACCGAAGTATTAATCCGGCATATTGTAGCGGGTCACAGAATACTGAAGAGCCCCTGTTTTGAAGGTCCGTCTAAAGCTGTTTGGCATCAAGAGGATACGAACTACACCGTATCACCCTCAGACGAACGGGCTTACAGAAAGAAACAACCGCACATTAAAGGAATGGTTTAACATCGTAAGGAGGAAATTGGGAGAAAGAGCTACCACTACTTTTGCTGGAGCATCGTGCCTCCATACAAGGGACAACCAGGAAGCCACCTTTCCTACTTATGTATGGTACACAGCCACGACTTTCAATGCATAATAAGACCTGACCGCAACAATAGAAGTGGACGATAACAAGATTAAGAAAAGAAAGGAGGGAGGCAGTAAAGGACATGGGAAAGAAACAAATATCAGATACAAAGAAAGCGAAACAGCAGAGAAGAACGTGGAAGCCTCTTAGAGTGGGGACCTGATATAGTGTACAGAGTGGAAAGGTAACATAAAAGGCGTCAGGAAAGTTGATGTGGAATAGGGAAGGACTGTACATTATCACGGAGAGACGTGGCTCGGTTTACACGATCCGAGGAGAAGACAAGCAGAAGCGTGTAAATGCCAGTCAACTGCAGTGATGGTTTCAAGAACATCATGAGTCACGAACAGCACCAAAGAAGACAGTGGTACGGCGATCGGAAAGATTGCGAGAACAACCTAACAGAAGGGGGAACAAATGTGGATTGGTCTACTTTTATCGACATAAGTAGTATATATCATGAGTAAGGAATAAAATATCTGGCAGCAGAAGATTGAGAAGATCGAGAAGAGAAGAACAGAAATAGAAAGCAATTGATGTGAAAATCCAGGAACAATGAAGCCTGAGACAATCAATGAATACTTTGCAAATAGAATATCAGAGTGTGGTTTTTGTATTTTATCAAGGAACTTTATAATTTGTGCAGATTACATAAACGGTTGTCCTCACCTCGGTTCTCATTCATTACACAGTGACAAATAGTACATTTCTATAAAATCAAGCTATTTCTGTATTAAAGTTATCCTAAGTTTCTATTTGTTGAATATATAGAAACATGAAATCCTCACCTTGGAAGATAACGACCATGTTGATCTTTGTAAATTGGCTTATGTGTTGCGTCCCTGGGAGTTCGAGCTGTCCCATTTGGAAAACGCATAAAAGGAAAGCTGGATGATGAAAATCCCTAAAGTATAATAAATTTTAAAAGATATTAAATAGTAACCATAAATAACCAGAATAGTATCTATGAGCTAGTACATAACTACTCATACTCCAAACACCAACATATCACGAACGTTAACGTCAACTTTTGATAAATAAATAAAAAAATTTGCCTTTTTAGTCATCATGTAGATATCTTCATTAAACCATTAGAATGAGTCATGAGTCAATTGAAGCTAGACCACCATGGAAAACCTGGAAGCTGAGGAGTCCCATAATTGGACGAAACGGCCGTCCAGTGCTTCCAGGTTTTCCATAGTAGTCTACCTTCAATTGACTGATGATTTCAACTATGAAAATACTGAAATCTCCACAAAACCTCTTCTAATTATGTCATATGCATTTAGCTTTTAGTGTTTTTCGAATTTTATCAGTTAGTTAGCAGCGTAGTCACCACTAGTCGAAATGACTAGTTATTCCATACTTTGTTTTTTGCTGGTTTAAGTTAGTCAGGAGATCATAACCAAAAATTTAACATTAAGATACCTATTGTTTTCATGAAAACTATATAACATATCAACCAATGTGCATTACAAGGCAATCCCTAACTTGGAATCTTGAAGGGAAGCGGAAAAGAGGAAGGTCAAAGAACACATTACTTTGGGAAATAGAAGCAGATATGAAAAGGATGAATAACAATTGGAAAAAAACTGGAAAGGAAGGCTTAGGACAGAGTTGGATAGAGAATGCTGGTGAGTGGTCTATGCTTCTCGACGAGGTTTAACAGGAGTAAGTAAGTAATATAACATATCAGATATATTTCAATAAAATTGTTCTGTGACCTCAATAAAATGAGAAGTATTCTTTGTTTTAATCAAATAATAGATGAACTTACAAGAGCATGACCTATTTCATGAAGGAAAATTCCACGAGCATTTCTATCTTCAGGATATTCAGTCTTCATTTTTCCTGGGCATACATTTACATATCCAAGAATTGGCCTAAAGTATTAAGAGATATTGATAACATTAATATTCATATTGTAGTGAACACAAACAACAGCGGGTATAATCAAATGTATTTGAACACAAAATTACAGAGCGTCTTAGCAAAATCTGAGAATCATACAGTAAATACTTCATTTGGAAAATATATATCCATCGTCTCAAATGTGACTGTTCCTTTTACAAATATCAGTTAATCGTCTCAGATTTCCCTGTTCCTGCATTTTCATGCGGATTGTTTTCCATTTCCGTTCTTATTTTCTCTATCTTCTACTGAAATACATTCACCCCATCACACAAGCAAGTGGCTATCAGGACTCAGTGGCCGAGTGGATAATGCGATGGCATTTGAAGCGAAAGGTACAGGGTTGGAGTTCCAGAGTGAACATCAACTCTGAGATGCAAGTGCATCCAGCTGACGAGTCCCAAATAAGACGAAACACGCGTTTAACTGGATTCCACTGCTAGCCACTATCCATCTTTGATTACCATACTATTTCTGACTATTATTATCGATTTTCATTGAATGAACTTAAAGTGCCAATAATGTTTACAGACTAACTATTGCTGACGAATTCAACTTTCATATGGGACAGTTTCATGGAAATAATTAAATGTGTTTCCTATTGCTTAGATACTTGCTTTTCTTTTAGTTGGATCAAATTTAAATTGTAGCTACTTTTTAATTTGAAATTGGGAACAGAGTAAGTTAAGCTGTTGTATTTGATTAGTTTGTGTATTAGTTGTTTAAATCTTCTCATTGACTTTTAGGACTGCAGTTGATCAGTCTATTATTGGTACATGTGCATTGTGTGCAGATTGCTATAATGTTGAATTAAGTCAATAAATTGGAGTCTTAAACGTCCAAGGGAAGATTCAAACAACCAATACAAAGATTAATAAAACTTCATCCCATTACACAAGCTAGTGACTCAGTAGATAACTGTATAACATGATAGCTCTTAAAGTGAATAGTACTGAGTTTGAGTCCCAGAGTGAACATCACCCAAGTGAGGCAGATACATCCAGTTGAGGAGTCCCAAATGAAAAAAAGGGAATTCTGAATTTCTCTGCAACCCACTATCCGTCTCTGCTACATTTTATTACTAGAGAAGTAACTGTAAAAGCAAGATTCGCCGTTACAACACGGAATGCACCGATCGAATTACACTTGACGGAAAAGCTTTGGAGAATGTGAAAACCTTTACATATCTGGACAGCATCATCGATGAACACGGTGGATCTGATGCAGATGTGAGGGCGCTGATCGGCAAAGCAACAGCAGCATATTTACAACTGAAGGACATCTGGAACCCAAAACAAATGCCAACCAACAACAAGATCAGAATTTTCAATACAAATGTCAAGACAGTTCTAGTGTATGGGGTGGAGACGTGGAGAACTACAAAAGCCAACATCCAGAAGATACAAGTGTTTATTAACAGTTGTCTACGCACAAAACTTCGGATCCGCTGGTCAGATACTATCTGCAACATTCTACTGTGGGAGAGAACAAACCAGATTTCAGCGGAGGAAGAAATCAGGAAGAGGCGGTGGAAGTGGATAGGACACACATTGAGGAAAGCAGCCAACTGCGTCACAAGGTAAGCACCCACATGGAATCGTGAAGGTCAAAGGAGAAGAAGAAGAAGAACAGAGAACACATGACGCCGAGAAATAGAGAAAGACATAAGAAGAATGAACAATAATTGGATAGAACTAGAAAGAAAGGCCGAGGGCAGCGTGGGTTGGAGAATGCTTGTCTGTGGCCCATGCTCCATTGGGAGTAACAAGCGTGAGTAAGTAAGTAAGTAACTGTAAACATAATACATGTCTACTTTGAACTTACATGTATTTCAATATAAACAGAATAAAAAAACAACAACTAGTGAATGGATAAAATTATAAAGCAACTCCTTAGCTTTCACAATATTATCGTAAAAATTTGACTTGGAAGTAGTATAGTTAAAAAACATTTGCCTATGAAGTATGCAAATGATAGCAAATGATTTCAAAAGAATGTCAAATAATGGTTATAGCAACCATCCTACAATCAATTTCGATTATGGTTAATTTCCGTTAGGCCCTTTTATTAACTTACTTAACAGATATTGTCATTTGGATAGCAACCATTCGCTTGTATCTTTGTTCTGCCATGATCACTAGAGCAACATGTCAGACTCTAGCCAAAATGTTGATTGCTTAAATATCATTCGATGATTCATCCTTCTCCCCATATATGTATGCACTCAAATCCTATTATTGGCTTTTGTTTTGTTTTACTGTGCCCATATTCAATTTGACTATAAATTGCCTATGTAATTGCTTGCTACTCGCTAGCTGCTCGCTCGCTCGTTGATATTCGCTCAGGTGCTGGTAGCTTTCTGACCTCAGTTGTTTGACAATAAACTGTAGTTGCTGCTTCTCTTTGCCTTCTGATTATACTCACTGTTAAGATTGGTATTATAAAGGTTATCAAGGTAAACGATTAACGAAGTACGGCACTACATGCTCTCTGATTATGAATTGCTATTCAATTAAGAAGAATATACTTTAATAAACATATCTAATTACCTATCTGTTTCTTCATGCATTAAACATGATGATGCATGTGCTACTGTACTACCAGAACAAGTTTTTGTATTTATGGCATCAACAAGTAGAACATAACCAGCAGATGGTATTCCACTTCCATTATTGTAATATCTATATAATCTGTTATTGTGTTCTTGATAACATTCCTGAAATATAATCAAAATAGAATTATTAAATCGTAATATTTTGAATACAAACAATAAAATAAAAATATTTATTATATCATATAGTTGAGATCACCAGTCAATTGAAGCTAGACCACCATGGAAAACCTGGAAGCACTGAACGGCCAACTCGTCCTATTGTGGGACTCCTCAGCAGTGTGCGTCCGCGATTCCACCTCGAGAGATTCGTACTCAGGACCTACCAGTCTCACACTAGAGCACTTAACCTCTTGACCACTGAGCAGGGTAGCATCCAACGGTGTTAATGTCTAACTTCAACCAATCCAGGAACTTGATCAACCACTCACCAATGTCTTCATTGAGTTGAAATCTCCCAACAGGTCGGGTTGAATTCCGCTGCTTACTGCGGCGGGATAGTGGAGTCCCACAATAGGACGAAACGGCCGTCCAGTGCTTCCAGGTTTTCCAGAGTGGTATAGCTTCAATTGACTCATGATTTCAACTATATAAAATTACTAAATTCTCCACAAACCCCCCTTCTGATAATTATTATATCAGTTAACAACTGTAGTAAACAAAATTTAGTGACCTAATAATAAACACTGAACTTACTAACAAGCATATTATCACTAAAACCATACACCTAATTTTGAGGAATAGTGTTTGTAATTATGATGTTTTATTATACAAATATATTTTTTTTTCTAAAGAGACTAGATTTCAATGTTGCTTCTATCATTATTCCGGCCTAGTGGTTTGTGCTCGAGACCGATGATCCTGGGTTCGAATCCTGTCAGCTGGATTGTGAACGCGCACTGCCGAGTATTCTGTATTTTACATCTTCAATCACTTATACCTTATCTCGTTTCATTCTGAATATCAACTATGTTTATGATGATAGATATATTACGCCTATACTCATACTCACCCCGACATACTCATCTGGAATTCTCGCACGTCCGCACATAACATCACGTTGGCAATTCGACTGACGACAGTATATGGAATTATTCCCGTGAACTTGGTAGTAGTATCCGCTTTCACAATACCTTGATGGAAGAAATAAGAATGTTGTTTTAATTAAGAATAAACGAAATTCATCTATTAAGTTTTAATCTAGAATAGTTAACTGACAAGATACCTTGAAACATGGAGATAATTATGTTTAAAAAAAAACTCTACTAACGTACAACTCCCTTATCAGAAACGTAATATAACAAGAATGCTAATGATTACATCATTGAAAGAAAAGTAAGCTAACAGTGCATTCACCTTTTGGCTAGTTGTTTTCCACTTCCAGGTTTCTTAACTGTCAATGCTTCTTCCCAAAACTTGATTGCATATTCTGCAAATTTCTATAAAAATGTAAAATAACCCAAATAAAGTATTACATTATTATTATGTAAGAGTATATTTTCCAAAAATTAATAAAAAACTATGAAAACTATTCATTAAAGTGCTGTCATATATATGCCCCCCAAATGCCCTGGTACGGCCGAGAATGGGGACAGCACGCTCTCCCTCTCCAAATGCTCTCACATGGCCACGCGTATATAGCATCTGACAGGGAATTCCTACTCACTGCCTTCTCGTGCCACAGGTGTTGTTCACGAAAGTGAGAGAAAGAAAAGCGAATGTCCTACGCTTTAACCGGATTGGTGAACACGGCACGTCCACCTAGGGGAGTTGAAAAACTATGGTTCCAAACCAATGGTGCACATGGGCTGGCTCCAGTATCCTGGGTTCCAGAATTCTGAAGGAACGAATGAAGTATGAATCAATCGTTGGTCACCGGCTACCATAGGGCTGCATCTCCATACGATGCTCCACGGCCTTTTGGATCAGACCTTTAGGTCGAAGGCTCCAGGTGTAGCCT
The DNA here is from genome assembly GCF_000237925.1 of Schistosoma mansoni. Lineage (NCBI taxonomy): Eukaryota > Metazoa > Platyhelminthes > Trematoda > Strigeidida > Schistosomatidae > Schistosoma > Schistosoma mansoni. The sequence goes on along the minus strand of NW_017386037.1, from coordinate 506,004 downwards.
CCTAAGAAAACCAATTGATTCAGTTTGCGCACCCGGGCAATATCACAGCCCTCACACAAATCAAATGAGATTTGTGTGGCGCATACGTATCTAGTGCCCCTCTGTCAGAAAGAACTGAAAAAACTGTCATAATTATGTCACTCATAGAAACAATAAAAAAACACTGAACTAAGAAAAATCTTATCTTAATTACAAGGAGTTTATGATAATCTGGCAATTGGTAGAAATTTGGAGTGAAATGTGTATAAAATTTCAAGCTTCTTGGAGCTGTATCCCGTCGTTCAACATTATCAGGATGTAAAGGTATTGTATGATCCTGAAATTCCAAAAAAAAAAATCAATAATAATCAATCATATGTTGTCTACCAATTTCACTGATGGTGGTGAACCACAGAATGATGTAGAATGTACAATATTACATATTGTAAAAATGAAAACTGTTCTAATCAATAAATTAATAATCATATCTGTTATGTATGTTGGTGACCAACTTATGTTACAAATATATATACGGTTTTCTGAATGTTGAGGACCAATCTGATGTTTCCGGTCTATTAGTCTTTTTCATAACATCATCTCTTGTTTTCTTTTCATTATGCTTTCTAACAGTTTCGAAGGTAATTGAAACCATTCAAAGAAAAAAGAAAATGTAGGTGTACTTCTGTCCTAAATTTAGAGATTCTAGACAACTAACTCATTTCCATTGTTGATTCTGTTGACTTGAAGAATACTTTAAATGGAGTCAACTTTGTTTAAAAACAAAATCTGCATCCATGTTTGTTTTTTATGAATTTGCTTTGTGGACACCCAAATAAATATAATAATCGGACAAATAGAGTAACTGACATTATCTTCATATCACCTTGTTGGTGGTTGTCAAGCTGAAACGAATGCATTGTACCATTAAATAACCAAACAGATAGCATTATGAAAGTGGAATATGAAATTCTTCTGAGTTGTCAACAAACTCACCACCAGTAGGTGTTGAGACGCAGGAAGTATTAGGATAAAGAGTTGATAACTATTGCATAAACATAAACACTAGTTTAGCGATATTATAAGTTAGCAGTAAGAAAGCTATAATAATAGATGGTTTGTTTCATACTTGTCGGGCCTATTAGTTTTATAACATCTTCAACAAGATAAAATATGTTGAACCAAGTCTGTTGTAGAGATATCAACTCACTGAAAACAATTGGTGAACGGTTGAAGTTAGATATTAACACCGTTGGATGCCGGCCAGCTCAGTGGTCTAGAGGTTAAGTGCTCCGACGCGAGACTGGTAGGCCCTGGGTTCGAATCTCAAGAGTGTGGGATCGTGGATGCGCATTGCTGAAGAGTCTCATAATAGGACGTGTTGACGGTCCAGTGGTTCCAGGCTTCCCATGATGGTCTAGCTACAATTGACTCATGATTTCAACTATGGAAATAATATATGTTTGTAAATTAGAAATTATTATCCAAATTATTGATTACTAGCAGGCATTTTAAATTCTAAAAGTGAGATCGTAGCTAAAACTAGAGATGGATGCATTATTACACTGAATAGTACGAATCGATCATGTGTCAAGGGAATTTTCAGGAAACGTGGTTCATACTTTGACTAAACTTAGTCTAAATGTGAAAAACTGTTTCATATCTATTTTCAATAAATCTAATGAATCTTGATAGTGTAAATTGACTTCAACAGTAATTCGGAACCATTTTGAGATAGTCAGTGAGAAAATTAACTTCTATGAGTGTTGAACTCGATTGACAGTCTGATTTGATCATTTCCTGATGATTATTAAACATCAATTTGAACAACTGATCTGTGTGCATAATACAACGATATCAGAAGACAAAACAACTAACTAGCGAATAGTGATTTATTTTATTTAAAAAAGAATCACACCTAAATACAGAATATACATAACACAACGAAAACAAGAATGATTGTTTGATCCGGATAAGTCATTGACAAAAAAAATGGTTCAAGGTCTTACAATCAAACTTATTGATACGTCCTACTAATTAAACGCTATACTCGGTTCCTAAGCTATTTTCGTGAGCCTCAAGCTAAATCTACACAGCCACTTGAACACGAGAGTAAAGGTGCACAATATGCGAGAAGCACTTTACTCCGAAGGTTCATTCATGTACAAAAAATATATGGTTTTTTAGTAGTATTTTAGAAGTCCTTGGTTTTTCTCGAAAATTCTGGAATATTACTAAATATAGTTACTTACTTGCTTACTTACTTACGTCTGTTACTCACAATGGAACATAGGCCGCCGACCAGCATTCTCCAACCCCTCCCGTCCTAGGACTTCCTTTCTACTTCTATACAATTTTTGTTCATTTTTCAAATATCAGTCTTCATTTCTCAGCGTAATGTGTTCTTTGATCTTCCTCTCCTTCCTTTTTGAAAGCCTAAATTGTCTTAGAATGGTCTTTGTCCCATTTTAAAAAAAAATGATTAGCTTTTTCAATTCAATAGTTGTTTTTAGTCAAGAAAAACTAGTAAATCCTTCGAATGGATATACTTTTCTAATCATTTAAGGATGTACATAGCAACTCTTTTTTGAATTGTAAGACCTCTCCTAATCATATATGTGTCTATGCTTCTGAACAGTGGTCCAATCATTTATTAAAGGTTCTAGTTTCTGTTGAAACAGAAAATTTTCTTTCCCAATTTTTGATGACATTTAGTGTAGAGGGTGGGGTGGGGTAGATAAGTCTTAATTTAATAATTTGTTAAAACAATAGTCTTTTCGACTGATTATACAAAAAGGCGATATTAGTTCTCTGATGAATTAATTTACACATATATAAAATGTTGATCCACCAGGGTGTTTGATACCTGAGTGGTTGCGCTATAGGATTGGTCTGTACTGTTCGGATTGTAGCTTTGAAGCCTATATAGTGTCTGGTTCTCCTTTAGGGAGGGAATGAGCTTTACTGCTTTAGTTAAGCCTGGGCAGTGTCTCGCTCTCCTGTTAAACGGGATTGAGCTGTACTGTTCAGGTTGCCGCTTGAAAGTCTGAATAGTGTCTAGTTCTCCTGAAAACCAGTGCAAGATTACCCTGGTTCATAAGGGTATATTATATAACTGTGAATAATATAAGATGTAATTGGTAAATCATCATTGAATTTCATTTAAATGGTTGAGGTTAATTAATATTGAAAAGAATAAAAATTAAAATCTGTATTTATTTCCATTAATTAGTTTCTTTTATGAAGAATTCTCGTTTCTTTGTCATCAAAAGTTGCTAAGTTGATTTTATTAACATTTTAACTCATAAACATCAAAAGTGATTTGAAGAAGGGCTTGACTTTTTTTGAAAAAAATATTTGTTTACATATTGTTTGTAAACGGTATAGTTTCATACACACACTTTAAACAGAGAGGTATAGTGGCTAACAGCTGGGTCCAGGAAGCGCGTTTCGCCCTATTCGGGACTCGTCAGCGGGATGTTCCTGCATCCCTGAGTTGATGTTCACTCTGAGACTCGAACCCAATACCGTCCACTTCAAACGTCATCGCGATATCCACTCAGCTACCGAGCCCTGTTAGCCACTCACTTGTGTAATGGGGTGAAGTTATATTCACTTAGTATTGTTTGCTTGAATCTTCCCATTGATGTTTAGGACTGCAATTGATTAGTCTCTTATTGGGATATGTGCATACCTTGCTTATTGTCTTGACATAGTCTTAATTCACATCATCATACTTTTCTTAAAGGAAAACAACTATTCTGAACTGAAATATCACACAATAGGATCACACCAATCAATAATACTATTGAAATCATCGAATCTTTATCCAGGTACAGTTTGAGCGAATATTCATAGTTTATATTTGGTACTGCAAGCGAAAAAGTCACTACAGTTCGTATATGACGGTCAATATAAGAGCTAACTATCATGGAATCTTGAAATACACTCAAAAACCAAAGCAATTCTACATGAAACCTTAATTCCATTCCATCAAGATAAACTGTCCTGGTTCTTTTATTTGTTCTCTTCTAACAACGGTGACTATTACTTCATTGATAAACTGAAGCTATATTAACATTAAAAAACGTGAAAAATTTATCAAGCTACCTTTATTTTATTAAGTAGTGTGACTCTTTTTAGGATTTACTTTTACCTACTTACGCCTGTTACTCACAATGGAGCATAGGCAGCCGACCAGCATTCTCCAACCCACTCTGTCCTGGGCCTTCTATTCTAGTTCTATTCAATTTTTGTTCATTCTTCTCATGTCTGTCTTAATTTCTCAGAATAATGTGTTGTTTGGTCTTCTTCTCCTTCTATGGCCTTCAGGATTCCATGTGAGGGTTTGTCTTGTGATGCAGTTGGCTGATTTCCTCAAGGTGTGCCCAATCCATTTCCAGCGCTTCTTCCTGATTTCTTCCTCTGCTGGAATCTGGTTTGTTGTCTCCCACAGTAACTTGTTGCTGATAGTGTCTGACCATCTGATCCGAAGTATCTTTCGTAGACAGCTGTTAATAAACACTTGTATCTCCTGGATAATGGCTTTCGTAGTTCTCCACGTCTCCGCCCCATACAGTAGAACTGTCTTCACATTTGTATTGTCTCGAAAAAATTGATAACATTAGGTTGATGGAGGTATTATTTTTCTGTATCCCTAGCATTACACTTCGAGTATATGGCTATAAATACTACAGAAACAGTGATTACTTTAAGTTTTATTGAGATATATATGCGCAAGTAGTTCATAACCACACTTTCTTTCGTACAATAACTATGAATTTGGTGACGAAACATTTCTATTCCTCTTCTTTTTCTTCTTGGAATATCTAGATGGCAGGAACACGTAGCCCAAATGTTCAAACAGGCCACCATATCATATGATCTGACTAGTTGGAATCCATGGGGAATATTTAATTTTAACTGAATGTGGAAATTTTATGACTTATGATTTAAAAGTCAATTTTTCAAATGATTTTCAGAATCGTTTCATTTGATCGTTCAAATAGACGTTTTCGCATGTCGAAAATATCTTGGACGATTATTCTATTTCCGTAATTTTCATACACAAAATCAGTGGCAACAAAAGGATTCACTACTACTAGACTAATGAATAAAGAACTTACTTGGAAACAATCTTTTATTTCCTTTGTGAATTTAGCGGTTGCTAAGCATTACCTTTTCTTTTGTATACTTATTCTGTGAAAAAATCATTTATACTTCAGTGACTGCCTCGTATCATGAAACGGCAGCAAATCAACTACTCATAAGCTCCCAGTTGTCTCAGGAGATTCGCTTTCATCGAGAACCCTACACCTACAAACAACTATCTGAAAATTATATCAGATTTACTATTTGAAAAAGACATGGGTAAAAACAACTCTGACTACAACCAATATTGCCGAAGGAAATATACTACTTTTATGAACCGGATCATGAGTATTCTATTGACCAAATAAAACGGCGCTTCTGATTGTTGAGAATAGGGTACAGGTGAATGGTGGAGTGTAGATTTTAAAATGCATTCCATACCCTTAAAAAACTATTCCTGTTTGAAAAGTGTTATTCGTTTCATTAGTGATGTATTATAAATTTTCTTGAGTTGCTTCACATCAGCGCTTAAATAAAAGTCACACTGTTACTAGGAAAACTCTATACTAACCAATGTTTAACAAAGTGTCTCTGAAGATGTCGGTCATACAATGTAAATTTAAAATAGTGTAAAAAAGGTTAGAGATTGATCCTGATAGCCACTTAATTGTGCAAGGACTCACTGGCCGAGTGAATAACGCGATGGCGTTTGAAGCGAAACGAACTGGGTTCAAGTCCCACAGTGAGATGCAGGTACATCCAGTTGACGAGTCCAAAATATAACGAAACGCGCATCAAACTGGATTCCACTGCTAGTCACTATCCATCTTTGCTTAACATGCTTGTGAATTTCGGCTATATCGAGGCAATATGCAAATATGCGAAATAGTATGCACTTATGCCAATTAGAGACTGACCAGTTGCAGTCCTAAAAACATCAATGGGAAGATTCAAACAAATAATACCCATTGAATTTATTATTATTATCATTGATGGCTCTGTTCAATATACAATTCTTAGCACAAATTATTTCTACAAGTTTTCTTTTCCTATTACTTGATCGTTCCTGACGATCAATATTGAGTGATCGCCAGTTAGATGTTAGTCGTTCACATCTTGATAATGTTCATTCTTTTCGATGAATATTGACAGCCGCCACAATGTCTTATGATACATTTTCGTAACTTATACAGAGAAAGATCGTGATTTTTTCATCAACGCGCTTGAATAGATCATGCGACTGATAGACATAATGATGTGTTAAGACAAATAAAATCAGGTAGAGATCATGAATCGATTGATGTTAGACCACTGTTGAAAACCTGGAAGCAGTGGATGGCCGTTTCGTCTTATTATGAGACTCCTTAGAAATGCACATCCACGATCTCGTGTGCTGGATTCGGACTCAGGAACTTCAGTCTCATGAGTGAACGCTTAATCTCTAGACTATTGAACCGACATCCAACATTGTTATTTATTCTATATCATTTTATGAATTAAAAGCTGTTGTTATATTTCACTCTGAAACTCATCAACTTCCTAACAATCACACTGTGATGTGTGCTTCTGAAGAGTAGGCAGATATAAGTAGTATGTATCATCAATCAAAAGTGAAATACCTGTTGTCAAAAGCTTGAGAAGATTGAAGAGAAGTGAACGGGAACAGAGAGTGATTGATATGGAAACAAAAGAAGTCTGAGACAATTGATTGACATTTTGCAAATGAATAATTTACTGTATAGCTCTCAGATTTTACTAAGAGATTTTATAAATTTGTATTCAAATACATTTGATTAACCCCATTGATGTTCACGTTTCCTACAATACGACTATTCATAGACTAATAACTCTCGACCGTTGCTGCTATCTTGACGTGGTGGTCGAGCTTGCCTATTGTGATGAACCAATCGAGCTATACTGGCTTGTACAATCGTTCTTCAAGGTCCTACCATGCCAGACAGGTCGGTTGAAGAGCGGTAAGACTAAAAACAGCAAACCCAAGGTCCGAAGGCGAAGTCGTACTGCTGACTGTACAGAGGTGTGACAGCAGTAAGGTGTTTCCTTCAGACAACCAGCATAACAGCGATGCTGTCTTCCTACAAGGAGGGGTGGGGTTAGAAAAGGTCCACCCTAAAAATGCACACCTCACCTTATCTCACGGATTTCCGTCTCCGGAGGTAAGGTCCTTTTAAGAACGGAGCTAACACGTCAAAAATCTCCCGCAAAAAGGTCGTGTGTGACCGACCTCAAGCAGTTGTCCCTTGGGCACTGCGGTCACGCTCTCAGGTCATTAAGACCACTTCTAAACCAATTTCCTTTTCAAGTGCCTCTAGAAGAATCCTTCCACGGTGTGGGCAACCGGGAAGTGATAACTGTCCTCATACGTCTAATAGCACTCAAGACTAATAACTTATGTATATGTTAAACATTGTACAGTTTAGAAATGAACGATCTTGAAATAGATTTCTTCATTGAATTATTTGTTTGATCATTACATTTCAAAAGGTGTAAATGGCAAGTCTCAATTTGATCAAAATAACTGATATACTACTACATGCCCATTGACATTCTACTCATGTCTTATACGAAATGACATCTTTCACTCGTAAAGTCATAATGTTTAAAGTGTATCATGTATCACAAAAAACAGTCTCTGTAACAATTTCATATGAAGTATTTACTAAATGTTACGGTGACACTATAATTTATGGACGACCTTTGAGCGACGCCAAAGTGACTTTGAGAGAATCAACCTACTTACTTGGGTTAAATGAGGGTTATAAAGCAGTTTGAAGAATAGGCATTATAAATTATGGTTGATGGTTAGGGTTAGGAATTAGATTTACGGTTTTTCATCATGAACTGACATCAGGTAAAATGTCAAGACGCTGTTTGATCAAATGGGTGAATGAATTTCACGCCGAAATCCAAGACTTATTATCCTAAATCTGATTAGTTCGTCCATAAAGCATAGTCTCGTCAATGTTACAATTAGAATGATAGAAAACCACTTATAGAAATCAACATTTATTAACTACTGCATGGGGATACATGCTTCGCAAAAAAGTAATAATAATGATAATAATATTTAATGAAAGATAGATTCAAACATAGTTTAGATATATTGAATAGTCAAAGTTAACGTTAGTTTATAGCATTAATAGTGTATTATTCATTGTTTAATTGATCTACGCCTGTTCTGTAAAAGAAAGGAATAAAGAAACACAATTATTCATTCAATGATCACCTTAGTAATGAATAAATAACGTGAAGATTTCTATATTTTGAATGCTTTATATCTCTATGACTATGTTTGAAGGGGTATTTCCTGGAGTTCTAGTGAGAAGTAGTGACCAGTGGAGTTCAACCGAATCTGTTGTGAGATAGTAACTCACTGAAGACAATGGTTGATGTGTCGCTCAATTTCATGGACCGATTGAAGTTAGAAACTGATAGGTCCTGGGTTCGAATCTCATGAGGTGGGATCGTGAATGCGTACTGCTGAAGAGTCCCTAAATAGGACAAGTGGGTCCTCCAGTGCTTCTAGGTTTTCCATGGTTGTCCAGCTTCAATTGACTCATGATCTCCACTATTGAAATTTATGTTTTTATTAACAATATCTGAATTGTCATATCGAATATAGATGAATGGCTTAAATCAGTATTTTGCGTAAATTACTTATAAATACTGTTTATTATAGATACATCTACAATGATGCAAAGCGATCTAATATGAGACAAAACTCTATACTAGTGAATGTGAGATATTAAGCTTTCGCGCAAGAGACCGAAGCGTTCGAATCCCGCGTACGGGATTGTTGATACGCATTGCTGAGAAGTCCTATAGTAGGACAAAATGCTTGTCTAATGATTCCAGGTTTTCAATGGTGATCAAACATCAGTCCATTCATGATCTTAATCAATAACTTATTAATCTTTACAAACCCGTACAAATGTTAAGTACTCTGTAATAGATAGATATATCTGTCAAGGCATTTTATATGATTTACGAATAGACAAGGCTTCAATAAACCTGACAATTTCTATACAATGTTTTAAAAGCTGTTTTGATGTCAATTCTGTCCCTCATTATTCTGTGATCGAACGGTTTAAGTTTTTGATGAATCTAAGGACATATGACAATGAAGATTTCTGAACAGATAAAAAAATAAATTCAATTAGTATTCTTTGCTTGAATCTTCCCATTGATGTTTAAGACTGCAACTGGTCAGTCTCTTATTAGCATATGTGCATACTGTGCGTATTGCCTCGATATAGCCGAAATTCACAAGCATGGTAAGCAAAGATGGATAGTGACTAGCAGTGGAATCCAGTTTGATGCGCGTTTCGTTCTATTTTGGACTCGTCATCTGGATGTACCTGCATTTCAGATTTGATGTTCACTCTGGGACTCGAACCCAGTATCTTTCGCTTCTTAGGCCATCGCGTTATTCACTCGGCCACTGAGTCCTAATAGCCACTTGCTTGTGCAATGGGGTGAAGTTTAAATTCAATTAATATTGTTTGTTTGAATCTTCCCATTGATGTTTTTAGGACTGCAACTGGTCAGATAAAAAGAAAATAGTTCTAACGTTATTACTCTCAATACTTTACAGTCTAATAATAAAAAAAGGATCAAATATATATATATTTTACCCTGCAAGCAATATTAGGATTAGGGCAGATTATTTCTCCTTGAATTTGTTTAGTTTGAATTTTGGCTACTCCTGAATTACACTGGAATGGTTTGCCATTAATAATCACTTGAAGACCACCAGAACATGAATACTGAAATGAATATAAGAGAAAATAAGAATTAGTGATCAAGAAGAAAGAAAACATCAATATTGTGATGTGGGTTACTTAGTTCCACATAAGTAGCATTGAATGTATTATAGTAGAAGATCGATATGGGAAGAACGGGAACGAAACTCAATCAGTATAAAAATGCATGAGCAATAATAATCGGGGGCTATGGACTGATGTTTGCAGAAGGAACAGCCAAGATTGAGACGATTGATTGACAGTTTGCAAATGAACTGTTTACTGTAAGGTAGTCCGATTTTCGTGAGATAGTCTGTAATCTTATGCTCAAATACATTCGATTATCCCTACTTGTGTTCTTATTCACTATACTATCACTGTCATTATAAGTAGATCTAAATAACAATATACAGTTATATGAGTAGTTAAACAGTTTACTTCTAGTGTTGATATTGATTTTCATGTTCAAAAACAATATTTATTTATTGTATTATGCAAACAGTATCATAGGGGAAACTGTTTCCGGGGAAGCAACATTATCTGAATACAAATCATTATGTACAATATTACTAAGGTAAGGGCAATGAAGGTTTAAAAACATTATGTCTATCATAATCTTGAGTCATTCATACTATTCACTGTTGTGTTCTTATCCTTAATATCACTCTGTGAAAGTATAGATGATAATTTCTGTGTTTACTGTCTATGGTTATGTATCAGAAAATCTAGTTTGAAACAAGGTATTCATTGAAGTATGATGAATAATATGCACTGCTGAGGAGTCTCGCAGTAGGACGAAACGGCCGTCCAGTGCTTTCAGATTTTCCATGGTGGTCTAGCTTCAATTAACTCATGATTTCAACTATAAAATTACTGTCATCTCCACAGAACCCTTTCTAATCTATCATCATATGCTCACTAGTGACTGACTGTAAGGAATGTTTCCTTGAGTTCTAGTGGGAAGCAGTGACCAGTGAAGTTCAACTAGGTCTGTTGTGAGACAATGGTGAATGGTTGCTCAATTTCGTGGATTAGTTGAAGTTAGACATTAACACCGTTGAATGCCAGTTGGTCAGTGGTCTAGTGGTCAAGCGCTCGAGCGCGAGACTGATATATTCCTGGGTTGGCATCTTACGAGGCGAGATGATGGATGCGCACTACTGAGAAGTCCCTCAATAGGACGAGTTGGCCGTCTAGTGCTTCCATGTTTTCCATGATAGTCTAGCTTCATTTGACTAATGATTTCAACTATAATAATACATATGTATGTTCCGATTATTATAGAACAATGTATAAAATATTTCTTCAACATTACCTGATGACATGTTGCTTTAACTCGAGGATCATTTGTTGCCCTTCCATTCATTTCAGCTCTCCATGCTCCTTTATGTATAATACACATTGAATTATTTCCAAAATCTTGAGCAAACATATTTCCCCTTTGAGCTATCGAAATAAAATTTTATTTATTAGAAATTTGCATGAAATTTTCTAACATTGTTGCTATAGATGAATGAACTTTATTGATTTAAAAATCAATCAATTTTCTTATCAGAAGGGGGTTATCTATCTTTTTTGTATCTGTTGAATTACTTGGAATGGATAGAGATCATAGCTATGTTCTGGTTATAAAGTTTATATGGATTGGATAGTGGCTAGCAGTGGAATTCATGACGCACGTTTTGTCATATTTAGCACTCGTCAGTTGGATGTACTTGCATCTCAGAGTTGATGTTCACACTGGGACTCGAACCCAGTAACTTTCACTTATCCACTCGGCCACTGAGTCCTAAGTAATACTAAGTAAATTTATATGGATTGCCTAAAATTCACCAACCTATTCATATTCAAATAATGTTCTGCATATTCTTATCATGAAAAATTCCTTGAAAAAAGACCAAGAAAAGGGCTCTGAAAACGCTAAAAAGCATCTTATTCAATCAGCACTCAATAGAAGGTTTGTCAGAAACATCTAGAAAGTGAGAAAGTCATATATCGTGTTTCTGATTAGATGACTATCAATTTTGATATTATGTTTAATAGAGTTTCAGAAGTTTCCGGAAACCCAAGGCCATCTAAGTTGCTATAAATACCATAGATTTTCTGCATATAAAAAAACCTTATAGTAAAACGTATCCCTCATATTTCGTGCCTTTTCTCTTGTGTTCAAGCTGCCGTGCAGATTTAGCCTAGGGGTTACTAGAAAAGCTTAGGAACCGAATCTTACGTTCAATTAGAAGACTTATCGCCATTAAACCTTGTATCGAAACGGTTCACATAAATATTATTCAAAAGTTTTATTGAGGTTTTTTTCTTGTTAGCGTTTTTTAGCCAGTTGGTTTTCTACGGGATGGGGTCGCTAACCCCATGCCCAACCTTCCTCCTTGACCCGGGCTTGAGACCGGCAGTAGCCCTCGGAGGAGCTACAGGTGGATCTGAAGCAGGTGTGAGGGCAAGGATCGGCCAAACAAGAGAAGCATATTTACAACTGAAGAACATCTGCAACTCGAAACAATTGTCAATCAACACCAAGATATGAATTTTCAATACAAATGTCAAGATAGTTCTACTGTATGTAGCCGAAACTTGGATAACTGCGAAAAACATCATCCAGAAGATACAAGTTTTTATTAACAGTTGTCTACGAAAAATACTTCAGATCCGTTGGACAGACACTATCAAGAACAACCTAATGTGTGAGAGAACAAACCAGATTTCAGTGGAGGAAGAAATCAGGATGAAGCGATGGAAGTGGATTGGACACACATTGAGGAAATCAGCCAACTGCATCACAAGACAAACCCTCACATGGAATCCTGAAGGCCATAGAAGGAGAAGAAGACCAAACAACACATTATGCTGAGAAATTAAGACAGACATGAGAAGAATGAACAAAAATTGAATAGAACTAGAATAGAAGGCCCAGGACAGAGTGGGTTGGAGAATGCTGGTCGGCTGCCTATGCTCCATTGTGAGTAACAGGCGTAGGTAAGTAAGTTTATTGAGGCTTAATTACTCGTTAATTAATCTCTATATTCAGTGAACTATTACATTTTCTTCATATGAATCCTTTATTATGAATATATTTTTGATGAATACTATCGATAGCTAGAATTAGATCTTCTTGAATAGTCATTGATTACCAGTTTTCATTACAAATCTGAAAGTTACCTAAATACTTACCGACAGGAATGTTCAACTGATGATCACAATATGTTACAAGTGGTTCATTGAAAAAACTACGCATAGGCTGTTGTTATTTTTAAGGATAAAAGAAAATGTATGAAAAGAATATGGATTTATGACTAAATATAAGCAAGATAAGAATGATTCAATATATTGTTTTCATATAGCTTATTCCAATACAATCCATTATATACTTGGATAAACAGTAACTAAAGCAATCTGATCAATCTATAAGATGGATCTTAGCATTCAGTCTTTGAAGGCGTTTACTGTCTATTTGTTGAATAAGTGGGTTCTATTCGTCATTCATTTTTCCCAATTGGAGCATACTTAAAGACCAAGGAGCGTTACTCGAACGTCATTGTTTAGTATGGGATCGCAGTGAAGTGGACTAACACAACCTCAACATAAGTCGTAAAAGAGACATTCAGACTTTAAGGAGTATGTTTACCTACTAAAACTACTGGGTGAGGGTTCGTCGGTATAATTCCAACCTAATTGTGTAATGCTGCATAGTCTCATACTAAGATAATACAGCTATTTTATACTTACTAACTTTGATTAATACGCCTTCTAAGATTCTTCTGTGATGAAAACAAACTATCAAATGTATAGAACTTAGTAGTATATTCAACATTTACCATATGCATACATTCCTACAATCTGTAAACAGTTAAAAATTTTACTGAAACATCAAGGTGTAGAAAATGGGATTTAAATTAGCGTAAATTCTTCTTATAACCAAAGATGGAAATGGCAATATCGAGGCAATACGCATAGTATGCACATATGTCAACTAGAGACTGACCAGTTGTAGTCCTAAACATCAATGGGAAGATTTAAACACACAATACTAAGTGACCGTTTCGTCTTATTATGGGACTTCTCAGCAGTGCACATCCACTATCCCGCACTCGCGAGATTCTAACCGGCTCAATGGTCTATCGCGAGTGCGGGATCGTGGATGTGCACTGCTGAGGAGTCCCATAATAGGACGAGTTAGCCGTCCAGTGCTTCCAGGTTTTCCATGGTGGTCTAGCTTCAACTGACTCATACTTTCAACTATGAAAATACTAAATCTCTACACAATCCCTTCTAATACTAAGTGAATTCTTCTAATAACGTTTGTCAAATGATTTGGAAAGTTTCTTTTAAACCTTTCATAATACATTTTCATAACATTCAGATTAAATGAATGATTTCAATCAGTTTAGATAAGTGAAGATCATAGACAAGAGCATCCTAAATATATTAAAAATAAAATCAATTAAGTACTAACTTGGATCAATGGACATCTATCGTTTAATACGCTAGTTCCTCCTTGAGTAGGATCATTGAAATATTGTTCAGTAGGTGGTAAGCGTTGAGTAAATCGTCCAACAGCACAAATACCAAATGCTTTTTGATGATAGCATTTTAAAGTATCTGGTTCATCACAATAGGGTTCCGTACTTTTTCCTCTAAAATAAGAAACAGCCCATCAACAATTCATACCAAAAATATAATCGAAGATTATTGCCAACCAGACAACCATTTCAATAATAATAATAATAATTAAATTGATCTTACGCTTGTTTCATTCGCATCATGTAGGCATAACAACTTTCCATAACAAAGCTACAACCTAAATTCTTTCCATAATACCACGGTTCAGCTAATGAATAGTCAACATCCCACCAACTAAATGAATTGAGAGGAAAAGAAAAAAAAGATGAAATATGGTGGAATAAATTTATGGTTCGGATTGTTTTTTATACATTTAGAATAACTGATAACCCCTTTTTTAAGTGGTTCATAGTTTATGTCAGACTAAAAAGACTATCAGGAAGAAGCGCTGGAAGTAGACTGGGCACACTTTGAGGAAATCACCCAATTGTGTCACAAGACAAGCCCTAACATTGAATTTTGAAGGCCAAAGGAGAAAAGGAAGACCAAAGAACACATGACGCCGAGAAATAGAGACAGACATGAGAAGAATGAACAAAAATTGGATAGAACTAGAAAGGAATGCTCTGGACAGAGTGGGTTGGAGAATGCTGGTCGGCTGCCTATGCTCCATTGGGAGTAACTGGCGTAAGTAAGTAAGTAAGTAAGTAAGTAAGTAAAAAGACTATCGGTTTCAAGGAAAGTCATTCATTAGCTAAGAGACAATATATTGTTTGTAATAAAGTATTTATGTTTTGGTTAACTGTTTCATTTCTATTTCAGTAGTTATATCATGAATCCAAGTATTTTAAACAAGATTAATGGTCAAATGTTGCTTAGACTCCCCTTTTTATTACTTCTTGTGGTTGACTGGATTATGAAGACCATGACATTTGAGAGGAAGCAGGGAATACATTGAACAGCTCGGAATCAATTAGAAGATTTGGACTCCACAGAGGACATAGCCCTTCTATCCTATATACATGAACAAATGCTGATGAAGACAACTAGTGTAGCAGCAGCTTCTGCATCAGTAAACCTCAACTTACACAAACGAAAAAGCAAGATTCTCAAATGCAACACGGAGAAAACAAACTTATTCACACCTAATGGAGAAACTTTGGAAGAGGTGGAAAGTTTCACTTATCTGGGTAGCATAATCAATGAGCAAGGAGGATTTGATGCAAATGTAAAGGCGACAATTGGAAAAGCAAGGACAGTATTCCTCCAGCTGAAGAATATATGGAACTCAAAACAACTGTCTCTATACAAAAATCATAGTCAGAATCTTCAATACGAATGTTAAGATAGTTCTATTGTATAGGGCTGAAACTTGGTGAACTACTACAACCATCATCAAAAAAGTAAAAGTATTTATGAACAGTTGTCTACACAAGATACTCACTGTCCGTTCACCGCATACCATCTGCAACAGCCTACTGTGGGACAGAACAAGTCAACTTTAAAATGAGGAAGAAATTAGGAAAAGAAGTTGTAAGTGAGTAGAACACACATTAAGGAAACCATCAAATTGTATCACTAGGGAAGCCCTAACTTGGAATCCTGAATGCAAACGGAAATGTGGAAGGCCAAAGAACACACTACTTGAGGAATAGGAAGTAGACACAAAAAGGATGACTAAGGAATGGAAAGAACTGGAAAGGATTGTCCATGATACAGATGGATGGAGAATTCTGTTAGTTGGCTTATGCTCCTCCACGAAAGGAAACAGGAGTAAGTAACAATGATTTTTCTCTAGAACATTACACAGCTACAGTAATGTTGAAATGAATATAAATCGTCCAAGCTATTTATAAATTTAAATGAAGTGTTATCAGACGTTGAAACCGTCAAATCTATAACCCTGCTATTAGTTTATGTAAAGTATAACAAACTTTAATATTCAGATAAAATCGGTATGATCATAAAAGAATCAGATGAAACATTAGATAACATTCATTTAGTATTGTTTGTTTGAATCTTCCCATCGATGTGTTAGGACTGCAACTGGTCAGTCTCTAATTGGCATAAGTGCATACTGTTTCGCATATTTGCATATTGTCTCGATATAGCCGAAATTCACAAGCATGTTAAGCAAAGATGGATAGTGACTAGCAGTGGAATCCAGTTCGACGCGCGTTTTATCCTATTTGTTACTCGTCATCTGGATGTACCTGCATCTCCGAGTTGATGTTCACTTTGGGACTCGAACCCAGTTCGTTCCGCTTCAAACGCTATCGCGTTACCCACTCGGCCACTGCGTCCTGGATTCCACTGCTAGCTACTATCCATCTTTGATTAGATAACATTATTTTCTGAATTGTATTAACTTACCCAGAATCTGTGAAGAATGCCAATGTAAGCCTTGAAAGTACAGATTTCACTCCAGTAACACCTGCCATTGTTTCATCCTGCAATATATACATACTATTTATATATATTACAAATATTAAATTAACTTATCGAAAGGTTCAACTAAACAATACTAAGTGAATTCAAACTTCACTCCATTGCACAAGCAAGTGGCTGTCAGGACTCAGTAGTTAAGTGGATAACGTGATGACGTTTTAAGCGAACCGTACTGGGTTCCTGTACCTCTTCCATGATGGTTGTAGTAATTCAGGAAGTTTCAGCTCCGAACAGCAAAATTATTTTAACATTTGTATTGAAGATTCTGACTTTGATGCTGACTGACAGTCATTTTGAGCGCCGTATGTTTTTCAATCGTAAGAATGCTAATCTTACTTTGCCAATTCTTGCATTCACATTTGCATCAGATCCTTCTTGTTCATTGATGATGCTGTTCAGGTACGTGGAATTTTTCACTTGTTCCAGAGAATTTCTTCACCAAGTGTGATTGCATTGGTGTTCTTTTCTTTGTGTTTGAGGATACTTCTTTTTTCCTTGTGTATATTGAGTCCTACTGATGGAGAGACTAATGCTACACTGACTGTATTGACCTGCGTTTGTTGATGTGTATGGTACAGAAGAGCTTTGTCATCTACAAAGTCCAAATCTTCTAGTTATGCTACATTGGATTAATCGATTCTGTACATAGACTGTTTCATACTGTATTCATAAAATCCCATGAAGATATATAAGTACAGTACATATTGGTCAGTCTAATAAGTTTTATAACCGTTCAAGTAGACAACGTCATAAACCAATTGTGACTGACAAATCTATTTCAACGAACAAATTACTAGTGGTAAGAAAATCAATTTATATGT
Source organism: Schistosoma mansoni (assembly GCF_000237925.1). Taxonomy (NCBI): domain Eukaryota; kingdom Metazoa; phylum Platyhelminthes; class Trematoda; order Strigeidida; family Schistosomatidae; genus Schistosoma; species Schistosoma mansoni. The sequence continues at coordinate 488,333 of NW_017386037.1, read as the reverse complement.
AACTTACACCAACTACTCTCTTTTCAAAGTGTGTACCAATTGTTCCTTGTCCACCTTCGTTCTCTATGTCAAGTCCATCCAAATTAGGACAGTTAAAATGTTTGCGTGCTTCCTCCTATGTTAAAATATATATGAATGCTGAGTTATGAACACTTTTTTCTCACATCATATAATACTCAACTTTCATTTAAATGATTAAAATATTTAAATTCATTTAGTATTGCTTTTTTGAATGTTCCCATCGATGTTTAGGATTGCAACTGGTCAGTCTCTAATTGGCATATGTGCATACTATGCGTATTGCCTCGATATAGCACAGTATGCACATATGCCAATTAGAGACTGATCAGTTGCAATCCTAAACATCGATGGAAAGATTCAAACAAACAATAACAAATAAATTTAAACTTCACCCCATTGAACAAGAAAGTGGCTATCAGGACTCAGTAGCTAAGTCAATAACTCGATGGTGTTTGGAGCGAAAGGTACTGAGTTCGAGACTCAGAGTGAAAATCATCCTTGAGATGCAGGTACGTCCAGCCGACGAGTCCCAAATAGGACGAAATGCGCGTCAAACAGGATTCCATTGCTAGCCTCTTTCCATCTTTGCTTACGATTAAAATAGTTGCCTAGCACAGAAGGTCTGATAAGTGAATCTTCCGTTGTTTCAACTTTGTGATACAGTGGTACTTAAGAATATCCTCGATAATCCATGTTGATAAGATGTACCCAACATAAAGTAATTTGACAATATCTTATACTTAGATGTAGGATAATTCGAGATTGGTTTCAGCTGGACTCACATTCCAATCAGTTTTTCACAAACTTAGTAATTAGTCCTCTATTCACTAGTGGTTAGAATATATCGGGACGTTTTTTGAAACCAATCTATGTATATTGTCAAGCAATGTAAACAACTCAAGTTTCTAATAACAAATAGCTAAGAAACTGAAGTAAAGCATGTAAGTGACAAAAGATTCGCATGAGTTTATGTAAATAGAACTTACAAGCAAAGCAGGTGTAACAAAAGACATGAAAGGTTTCGAAAATGTTCCAGCAGCTGTAACCCATGGACGGTTGATTATTCTGACTGTATTTTCACTGGAAAATCATATAAAATATAAATAGTAAGAACCTGATTTTGGAACAAAAATTAGTGAAAATAAACGATTATAGTATGAAGCGGGTCTATCAGTCATTTTAATGAATACAGCCCCCAAATGACCTGGTGGAGAGAGTCGCTCTCCCTCTCGAAATGCTCTCACATGGCCACGCGTATACAGCCTCTGCCAGGGACGTCCTACTCACTGCCTTCTAGCACCACGGGTGTTGTTTACGAAATTGAGAGGACGAAAAGCGAATGTCCAGCGCTTTAACCGAGTTGGTGGACAAGGAAAGTCCACCTAGGAGAGTTGGGAAACCCTGATTCCAAACCAATGATACACATGAAAGAACAATATTTACATCATTAGTTGATAAGTAACCCTGATCTCCATAACTACTCAATTCGTAAACAGTTAGAGACCAAACAAAAGTAGAAACATTTTCAAAAAAATTATATTACACTATAAACATGAAATTATAGTCATCAAAATATCTTACCTTGCAGAATATTGTCTTTCATTATTTAGAGGTGGTCTACCTGATTTAGGATCTCTTGGTGTTCTTGGGTTACCTTCTGGATCACGCATCAAAGCGAAATTCGATTTTACAAATCCCTATAATGTTTCAAAAAATTTTTCATTTCAATAAGAATACAGTAAGTTCAAACCGAGAAATGGAGATAGACATGAGAAGAATGAACAAAAATTGAATAGAACTAGAAAGGAAGACCAATGACTAAGTGGGTTGGAGAATGCTGGTCGGCGGCCTATGCTCCATTGGGAGTAACAGGCATAAGTAAGTAAGTAAGTAAGTAATTTCAAGAATAAAGTATTCTTTTATTTATTGAGAAACAGCTTATTATAACAAATTTTTAAATCATAGCATTTCATATATACTACTGAAATAAAAAAAACTTTCGTCTAAATTAGAGCAAATAGTTTCAAAGTATTTGGGCACCGAGTTGATGTAAGAACGCATTATCTTAGCTCAGAGAGCCGAGAAGCTCAGTGTCTAGAGGTTAAGCGCTCGCGCACGAAATCGATAGGTTCTGGGTTTGAATCGGATTGTGGATCAGCACTGTTGAGGAGTTAAGGAGTTGGTGTAAGACATTAGAAAGGTAGGAAGCTTGAACCAGATTGTCAGGCAAAACGTTAGATTTACCTTCAAATTCATTCACTGAGATATTACAAATCCATATTCTTCCTATTCAATGTATTACTGAGATAATTAGTTTTAATATACTTTTACCATCTAAGATACAAAACACGTGAACTGTTCTGCCACGCGTATTTTCATATAGCTAGAAATTTGGACAATAAACTAATTCACTACTGAGAAGTAGTAAACATGAAATTTACCGATAATCATTGAATAATTTTTAGGTCAGATGGGGTTTTGTGGAGATTTTAGTAATTTTATATAGTTGAAATTATGAGTCAATTGAAGCTAGATCATCATGGAAGGTCTGGAAGCACTGAAAGGATTAGTTGATGTTAGACATAAACACCATCGGATGCCGACTCAGTGGTCTGGTGGTTAAGCGCTCGCGTGCGAGACTGATATGTCCTGGGTTCGAATCTCACGAGGCGGGATAGTGGATGCATACTGCTGAGGAATTCCACAATAGGATGAGTTGGTCGTCCAATGCTTCTAGGTTTTCCATTGTGGTCTTGCTTCAATTGACTCATGATTTCAAGTATATATTAGTTCTTAACTTTACTAGAATAAACCTTGAATCCAATAAATATCTTCAAGCATATCTAACACTAATTTATCAATAGTATAAACACTAACCAAGGCATGACCTAGTTCATGTATAGCTGTTCCAATTAACATTGTTTTCCCTGGCTCTTGAATCTCCATTTTTTGTGGACAAAAATTGATTGAACCCATAATTGGCCTGGAATTTTAAAACGAAAAAATATACAAATGCATTTGAATGTAATATGTTATGTGAAGTAGTTTTCATCTACTAGTGAATCTAAGATTGACCAGACAGAGGTATTAAAGAGATCAGGCTTATACTTCAGAAAGTACTCGATACTTACTTGTATAGATATGTATACATGGTTGTTAGAAGTGATCAACTAATCCTGGAACTTTTAACATACAAGTCACAAATTATTACAGTAGTGAACGAGAATATAAGTGGAGGCAACTGAAGGTATATAAACACAAAATTACAGAACATCTTGGTAAAATCTAAGAACCATACAGTGAATACTTCATTTGTAAAATGTCAATCAATGGTCTCAAACTTGTCTGTTCCTTTTGCAAATATCAATCAATCACCTAAGACTTCAATGTTCTCTCGTTTCCACATCAATCATTCTTTGTTCTCGTTGTCTTTTCTTCGATCTTCTTAACCTTCTGCCTCCAGTCATTTCACTTTCGATGCATGATATATACTACTTATATCTGTCTACATCAGTAGTACACACCATATTACTAATGATAGAAATATCTAATTTATAGCGAGTGTGATGTTGTTATTTCAGCGTACTAAGCAAAAGTTGTAACAATGAATACCTGTATTGAATGAATCATTACACTTTTCATTCAAATCGGTAGTTGGATGACATTTATTTATGCCTTAATTGTTATTCATGTGTAAATTATTATTATTATTATTATTAGGAATTTACTCCTATTTTACAGTAATGATGCATTTAAGTACATAATGCTTATTTCTTTTTTATTCTTTATCTCTGTATCAAATCTCTACCAATACTGATCATGATTGAGATCCCGCACATGGGATTCGAACCCAGGACCTTTGATATCATGAGAGATTGCTTAACCTTTAGACTACTGAGAGAACGGTGTTAATGCCTCTTTTCAACTAATTCTTGATATTGTGCCACCATCTTCAATTGTCTACGGTGTATAACTGCCTTACACACTGGTTGAACTATTTAAAACAACTGAAACTGATATACTTCCAGAAAGCATAGCATGAGTAGTATTCCTCTATTGTGTGATATGATTTAGGTTGATGAAAATGTATTCAGCAATGATAATCACTCATAGGTCAACATATTTGTGGTATATTTAGAAGACGATTTACTTCCTTAAAACACAAATAACACTTTCTTTAAACATCATATTAAAGCATACATTTTATTACCTATCAGTTGTAGGATGCATTTCACAAGGACCAGCATATGCTAATGTTGCTCCAGATAAACAACCTTGTTTATTTTCACTTTCAACAAATAGAACATATTCATTTGGTGCAAATCCTGGACCATCTTGATAAACATCTCTTATATCACCACCTCCACCTCCCATAGCACATCCCTGTTATTTGAAAACAGAAAGAAAAAAGACTACATTAGAAACTTAGGTAGTATGTAAAAACAGTAATTCAAGTAGAATAATATGATGAAATAGAAAGCCTTTGTTATTCTCTTCTATTTCGACGTAAATGTTCATGATATATGATTCATATACCAGTTAAAAAGTGAAAGGAGGATATACGGCGAGACTATAATTTATGGATGAGTCAATCAGAAGTGTTTGAAGGATTTCAAGGTCATGGCGCCAATTCCAGTACTTGATGCTCATGCACAGTCGGTTCATAGAGGATTTTGGAGAAGACTTAACAATTAAGTCGGCTACAACAATTGACACTACTAAGAAGTTTCTGTATTTGTAATTGCGGTAATTAAATGACTTGTAGACCTATCGGCAGACTACCGTAGATGTTGTCCTTCGATGGAATACATGTTGAAGGAAGATGTTTGCTAGAATAAAAACCTTTATCGCACCATCCAGATTGAGACCAAGGCATATTATAATGATTGCCGCCAACTGTATTATAAAAGCACCAGTAACATTGGCTGCAATAATCTCAAATGTTACAGAAGCTTCGGCTGTTCAGTGGTATAAGTGTTGTAGGAACATATCCATGATAAAAATTCCAAACTTACACAACCGGAGTACACACAAACAATATTGAAGCTATGTGGTCGAGGCTGAGAGGATTTTTGTGACCTTATCATGGTTCCAGAGACCGAGTATTATGGAGCCATATGGATGAATTCGTCTACGTTATGCATTACGATTTTAGAACCTTTGAACCTCTTTCTAACCTTGACAAGTTTTTGGACTATGTAAAAGAAGTGTATCCACATTAATTATTTGGTATTCTATAATATATTTTTTATTTTATGCTGACTGTTTGCTGCTTGGCTAATAAATCTCAATGTCACTTAAGATTCGTTCAAAGGTCGTCCATGAATTATAGTCTCGTCGTATATATAGTTATAACTGGTAATTACGACAATCTAAGAATGTTTCTTCTTTGCTAAACTTAATATATAGAGTAGTTTGTAATGTAAACTTACAGAAGCATATTGATCTGGTACTGGATGATCATAACATAGAGCTTTCTGTTTACATTGTGATTTACAGAACTTTTTACCTGTTCTACCATCTGTATAGAAGACTGGTTCAACACATCCTCTATAACAATGAAAGGAAATACAATATTTTGTAAAATAATGAATATGATAATTGAAAATGGGTAAACATACTAAAAAAATAGTTTTGTAATGAGTATCATTGTTAAGAATGAAAAAGGATTGAAAAATTTCATAGTTTAAATGATCAGTCAATTGAAGCTAGAACATCATGAAAAACATGGAAGCACTGGACAGCTGTTTCATGTTATTGTGGGACTTCTCAGCAATGCGCATCCATGATCCCGCCTCGTGAGATTCGAACTCAGGACCTATCAATCTCGTGCGCAAGCGCTTAACCTCTAAACCACTGATCCGGCATCCAACGGTGTGAATGTATTACTTCGACCAACCCATGAATTAGTGAATTACATAGGAGCCTTATTGAAATATCGGAATTGTGATTCATATTTTAAATACTGATTATTATTATACAGTTCATTACAATAAAGATTAAGTTAGCTATTTCAACAGTATTTCTTCTAATCTATTGAATAATACATTTCTAGGTCTATCCCTATTAAACTTGGAATCCATGAACAGGATTACAAAACTTCAATTTGTAATCGTTTTTAAGTAAATGCTGTAATAATGTTATTTAATGGGTTTATTTAAAATCATTACCAGTTGTGATTTAAATACCATTTTAGTTTCTATTTAGAATGCAACGAAGAGCATATGAAGTCACAAGCTTTATAAGCAAAGATGGATAGTGACTAGCAGTGGAATCCAGGATGCGCGTTTCGTCCTATTTGGGACTCGTCAACTGGATGTACCTGGATCTCAGAGTTGATGTTCACTCTAGGACTCGGACCCAGTGTAGTGAACAGAACACGACTGAGGACAATCGAATGTATTTAGACACAAATTACACACTCACTAAATTCTGATAACCATGCAATCAACAGTTAATGTGCAAACTAACAATCGATTATCTCAATCTTCACAAGGGGGTTTTGTGGAGATTTTAGTAACTTTATATAGTTAAGATCATGAGTCGATTGAAGCTAGACCACCATCGAAAACCTGAAAGCACTGGACGGCCGTTTCGTCCTATTATGGGACTCCTCAGCAGTGCGCATCCACGATCCCGCACTCGCGAGATTCGAACCCAGGACCTACCAATCCCGAGCCAGAGCCCTTAACCGATAGACCATTGAGCCGGCATCCATCGTGGATGCGCACTGCTGAGGAGTCCTATAATAGGACGAAACGGCCGTCCAATGCTTCCAGGTTTTCGATGGTGGTCTAGCTTCAACTGACTCATAATCTCGATCTTAACTGTTCCTTCAGCAAATATCAGTCCATCTTCTCTGATTTTATTATTCTTTCATTTTCGTAGCAGTTGTGCTTCATTTCTGTTCTTTCCTTACCGATTTTCTACCAAAATACATTCTATGTCTGACCATCACCATATACTACTTATATGGATATAAGTAGACCACTCCACACCAGTAACTTTCGCTTCAAATGCCATTGCATTTTCCACTCAGCTACTAAGTCCTGATAGCCACTTACTTATGTAATAGGGTATAGTTATATTCACTTGTTGTTGTTTACTTGTATCTTCTCATAGATTTGAGAAGTTTATTATTAAGGAAAAAAAAGCGGTAACTCAATCAAAATATCAATAATAATCAACTTACCTATCAATAAGTAATTTTCTATTTGGTGGTCTTCTAACACTTAATGTTCTTTCCCAAAAATTAAGAGCTTTTTCTACTATTTCAGACTAAATAAATATAGAAAAGTATTAAAGATAATGAAGGGATTTATATGTTTTCAGTAAAGAACATGTTGGTTTTGTCAAAGATCTATCAGTATGATAAGTTTTAAGTTATCCAAGAAACCGTCCAAAAGGATTATGAAAGAATACGAACCATTAGTAGAATGTCTTCCATTGATTTTAGTTGTAGATAGTCAATTACTATTATGGATACACTGAAAAGAACATTCCCGGATACGATCAGCAATAGTGTTTTATGGAAGAGGACAAACCAGCTTCCAGATAAATAGGAAATTAGGAAAAGATGTTGGAAGTAGATAGGACATACACTAAGGAAATCACCGAACTGCATCACGAGGTAAGCACTAACTTGGAATCCGGAAAAGAAGCGAAAAATTGGAAAGCCAAAGAACACATTACTTTTGGAAATAGAAGGAGATATGAAAAGGATGAATATTAACTGGAAAGAACTGGAAAGGATTGCTCAGGACAGAATTGGATGGAGAATGCTGGTGTGTGGCCTATGCTCCTCCACGAGGGATAACAGGCGTAAGTAAGTAAGTACGGAAAGAATATTCATTGATTATTTCTTGTATATAATGAACAAAGACTCCATTAAGATCCTATTAAAATGTCTTCCAATGATCCCACATAATAATAAACTAAGCCATATCAGATATGTTTACTAAATTTTATAATAAAATGCTTTTCACTACTGATTCAACTGATGAAGCATTCATTAATAATTAGAACTTCTAATAATAGACATTGACATGAATAATGGTTATCGGTCGAATTTGTCAATACAGTAAATAGTCAATTTCATACATAAGAAAAATTAACCAAGAAGGGATTTCCATGAAGATTTTAGTTATTTTATAGTTGAAATCATGAGTCGATTGAGGCTAGACCATCATGGAAAACTTGGAAGCACTGGACAGCCAACTCGTCCTATTATGTGACTCCTCAGCAGTGCGCATCCACGACTCCACCTGGCGAGATTCAAACCCAGGACCTATCAGTCTCGCGCTAGAGCACTTAATCACTAGACCACTGAGCTGGCCGGCATCTAACGGTGTTAATGTCTAACTTCAACCAATCAACGAAACTGAACATCCGTTCACCATTGTCTTCAGTGAGTTATTATCACACAACAGACCTAGTTGAACTCCACTGGTTACTGCTTCTCACTAGAACTTCAAGAAATACTTCTTGGAGCCAGTCATCAAGACAAGTAATGAAATATGATTCAGAGTAAACAATACAATTATATAATAAAATAGGGAATGAAAACAAAATTAATCTTACTTTGAATCGACCAAATAAACTATGCCTTTGAATACTTTCTCTATATATAACAATAAATTTCAATCGATTTCCTCCATATTGACGTTTATCAATCGGTTCTCCTAAGATACCGAAATTCTTTAAAAAAAGGAAACATTCTTTAAAAAATAATCTTAATACTTACCATTGAAATATTTGGCATAATTTGACAAATATATTCAGTATATGTAAAACCTAATAAGCTGATAAAGCATAGCAACAACAAGAGATTTCTTGAACAGGGTATCATTTCCATTAGATACTATTAAAATGGTGATGATAGGGTTATTGTGTACTCTATTATGTAATGGTTTTACTGTGGTAATCATTTCATTTATATACTAAAATTGTGAACTATATCATGGTTACTTAGAATTGAGAAGCCTATGATTCCCAATTAAATTTAGTACTTTAAAAAAAATTAAAAAAAAGGAACTGGTTTTTGGAAGAAAAAAAAGAAAAAAAAGGAAAAAAATAGGAAAGTGTAAATTTTAAAGTTTATTATGCCAACTTTTGGACTCATGTGATTTCATTCATCTTAAAGATAATCTTATGTGAGAGACAAAACCCCGTAGTCACACGTCCTTGTCATGCCTCCTGGATCATAATTGGATTGTTTTTCATAAACTAACATAAGCGGTAACGCGAATGGTGGAGATCGGCCTAATCATCTACTCTACCTATACCTACAAATGATTAAGATTGCTACAAAGAATCATTGCATCATTATTGTTGGTTCAAAAAGAAAGAATGAATGAGTCTGCCCATAAAATCAAAGAATGATGTAATGATTCTGGGTAAGCAATGCAAAAACAGATATTGAGCCCCGGTACTTGTGTTGTGCTTCGATATAGCACTCTTATCCAGAAGGGCCTATTAGGCTTCATCATGTTACATAATCTTATATGTATCAGTTGGGAATTAAATTATTAACAACTGAAATATTCTTGAATTTCTATTACATTGAGTAACTATCAAAATATAATTACTAATTAATATGTAATTGTATTTGGAGGTAGAAACTAGAACTCAAAACAATTGTCAACTAACACCAAAGTCCCAATTTTCAATACAAATGTGAAGACAGTTCTACTGTATGGGGTGGAAACGTGGAGAACTACGAAAGCCATCATCCAAAAGATACAAGTGTTTATTAACAGTTGTCTATGCAATCTACTTCGGATCCGTTGACCAGACACTATCACCAACAACCTACTATGAGAGAGAACAAATTAGATTCCAGTGGAGAAAGAAATCAGGAAGAAGCGCTGGAAGTGGATAGAACGCAGATTGAGGAAATCAGCCAACTGCATCACAAGACAAACCCTCACTTGGAATCTTCAAGGTCAAAGGAGAAGGTAGAAACCAAACAACACATTATACTGAGATATGGAGAATCAGATAGAACTAGAAAGGAAGGCCCAGGACGGGGTGGATTGAAGAATATTGGTCGGTGGTCTATGCTCCATTGTGAGTAACAGGCGTAAGTAATTCAGTAAGGAGGTAGAAAAGAAAAAATTTAAAAAGAAAATGAGCTCAAATGTATATTCCCATTGACTAATAAACTAAATTAGTCATTTTCAGAAATTCTAATTATCACTAAAACGTTTTTTCACAAAACTCACACCATAGGTTGTAACTTCTTCATTGCATAGAAAGTTACATCACAACAAAACCATTACAGTCAACTTTGATTAACAGAATTAGAAGAAGATGTAGCTCTATCTTCTCAAAGCTTGTTGATAGTGATCATATAATAGATAAAATCAAATCGTTTTAAGTGATCTGTCGTTTACTTTCATCAACTCTCAGTGGGGTTTGATGTCGCCTCCTAAACAGAGCAGAAATTTCCAATATCAGAAACGATAACCCTAGTTTATGTGTTTAGAAGAAATCCGTGACAATCCTGACCCTTCCTTAGTTGGATATAAATGAATAAACGATTTCTTAGTTGTTTATCGTTTCTCTACCTCCTTCGGTATATGTTTTTCACTATCTAATTGTTCACAGATCCTCACCAAGCCTCCATCACAGTAAAACTAAAACACAGTTTAAAAGTCTAATCGAATAATTTCTGTCCGGAAGTGATTTGTGTCATCTATTGAATATCAGTGTGATTATCATTGATCCACACAAACAAAGTCCAGTATCTGTTTCATTCACAAACGGAACCATTTTCACGGAAATCTACTTAATAGGCTATAAGACAAGTAGAACCTTTGACATTTCTTCATGTAAATATTCAATGTTCACCTATGTTCATATTTATCATTACTAACATTGTCAATGATTGATACCCTGACACTTAAGATAATTTTTTTTCTCTTTTAGTAATCACAGAGAGCTTTTCATTACCTACTTGTTGTAATTCAGAGAATTAATTCACGATGTCAAAGTAGGTGTAAGTCTAATTGAATTGGCCACTAGTCTAGGTGGCTTGACAATGCGTGCACTATAGTGAGATAAGATGGTGATTGCAGATGGTCAACAGGAAACTTTGGACCCACATTACAACTTGATCGATAGCATTCGATCAGAACTAAGAAGGACTTGACACGCATGACATTCATCACCACACAGTGATCAATCAATTGTGATTACATCTCAGTCCTACAGGTGGTCGGTCACGGCCCGAATAGCTCAGTGGTAACGTTTCTGATTGTGAAGCTGGGTGACACGGGATCGAATCTGTCAGGGAGAACCAGTTCCCTCAAGATTACAGGTACACCTTGATGACTAGTGCCAAGTAGCACGAAACCCGGGTCCAAGGTTTCCTGTTGACCACCTCCAACCACTATCTAGTATTAACATAGTGCTCGCAGTGTCGAGCCACCTAGACTAGTGGCCACATTGCAACTTGATCGTAAGCATTCCACTTGCGCTAAGAAGGACTTGACGCACATGACATTGGTCACCATCTAGTAATCAACCAATTGTGGTTGTCAATGATAATTATCAGAACTATGTGATACATTAGCCCAATATATTTCGAACACATGTACTTGTTAAGAACATTTATATAAAAAAAATAAAAGGTCAACTACAATGGAAAGAGGGGGTAAGAGGAGACAAGGATAATAATGATAATAGATCAGAAGGGGATTTTTGTGGATCCACAAAAAACCCCTTCTGATCT